>NC_057699.1:2398838-2485148 GCF_014466175.1 Vespula pensylvanica | reverse complement strand
TGACGAAGGATTTCGTAAATTATCCGTTCCAGATTATCCAAGTGAAAAAATTCTGGATAGATACATTGCAAAATAATGTATTGCAGACGTTTTAAATATATAAAAAATTAAGCAACAGCTGATTCTATGTTAAGTTATAATAATAATATATTATATATATATATATATATTATATATATTGGGTAGATATTATGGTAGATATTAATGGGTTATTACTTTATAGATATTAATGATTATATAATCTGATAATAGATTAATAGTACTTTCTATTAATATAGATTTTATAATTCAGAAAAATAATATATATATTTCTAATATTAATGATCATGTTGTTAAGAAGCCCTTGTATTCTTTTTCCCAAAGTAATTCTGAAAATTGATAAAAAAAATTTTGTTTGAATATTTTTAACAATTCTACATAAATTTTACTTACATATCTATATAGATTGCTCAAATACTGCATATTCATTAATGTAAATTCATTTTATTTCATATATAAATTATTTTGTGGATATTTATTTTTCTACAGTGTGATAACGATTAAGTGATAAAATTATCGAAAAAAGTTCATTTATTGCACTTTAAACTTTGTTTTGATTTATCTCGTTTGACGACATATTTATCAACGTAGTATGTATAGTATGTACTACGTCAGTATTAAATATGTGTTCGACAATCGGTTCGTTTAATAAGAAATCATTGTTTACGGAATTATTTCTTATCTCGCTAGGGTCATTGATGATTTAATTTTTTCTTCTTATTTACATGTGATCATTGATTCGTAGAAATTCATTTCTCAATACGAAGTATGATTTCAATAGACGCGCCACGTAGTTTATTTGAAAATTCGAGAGGAACGAGACATATTTTCAATCGTGGTTAAAACGTAACGAACGTTCCCAATTAAAATGATGTGGCTAAGGATATTTCTTTTATTCTTTATTTTGGGATTTATAGACATAGGTTAGTATACAATTTCTTAAAACTTTTTACTAACAAAATCGTATACCTTCTAACATATAATTCTAAATGTAAAGTAATTTGCCTATAGGTGATCACATATGTACAGTTAGTTTTGTTATGTACACAAAGTTTTATTCGTTGATTGATATTTCTTATCTCGGTGATATTTACTAACGTTCAATGCTGATAGGTAATTTTTAATCATCTTATGTTATATTTAACCATATATTATATATTCTCTACAGGCTATACAAGTGCAATAAAATCGTCATTTTCATCACGTTTTGGCAGTAGCCGTACATCTTCGAGTCATCGAATTTCTAAGCCTACGTTATCCTCGGGTGGACATCATCCTTCAGGAGGGCACATTTCGAGTTCGTCAGATCATGGAAAAATTTCGTCGATAAATTCAAAGCCATTAAATACTGGGCATATGACCGGTATATTATCATACACATGAATAATCTGTTAATAAATAACGTTGTTTATAACAAATGACCACGATAAAATATACTAAAAGATAAAATATTTTCAAATCATAGCGATATTTGCATGTGTAAACATTTGTCGATAAATACAGTAAATAAATATTAATATTTTAGGAAGCACAGTTACACATCAACAATCACATAAAGATATCAATACGCCATTTTTACATGGCGAAGGAGGTGGAGCAACAAAGCCAAGTGAGTTATACTGATTGTGTGTGTGTGTGTGTGTGTGTGTGTATAATATATTTTTGTTTTATTTTATTTTATTCTACAAAACTTCATTTTTATTTCCTAGAAACTGACGTAAATCATCAGACGTCTAACATAGGCTTTAGCACAAACGCAAAACCACCATCATCGCCTTACGCTCCGTCAGCTCCAATTATACCAATTCACGACTCGAAGCCTCTTTTTTCATCTGCACCACCTCAAGGTAATATATATTTGTACGTACAGACGATAGAACACTTCGTTAAATTATAATAATTCAATATTTTACTTCTAAGCACCATCTTTTGGACAATCTGGTACACATGTTAATCAAGGAGCTGGAATGCCTATACACCAATCTCCAATTGGATTTAAACCAGAAGTATATCCTAACAATAATTCGCCAATTGGTTTTAAACCAAGCGTATATCCCAACAACAATTTCGGATCGCAATCTTCACATCCGCTTAATCCTCCATATCCATCACATTCAATGCCTTATCCAAGTCAAACAATTCCTCATTCTAATCCTGGAAGTCCATATATACCTCCGATGCCGCAACAACCGTTTGGTGGTCACTCAATGAATTATCCTCAAGGACATGCTCCATTTCCTGTAACACATAATTATCCGCTACAATCCGGTGTTCCACATTATCCAAATATGCAAACAGGTCACCCAATGAATAATCATTATGCACCTGGTGGTTATGCACCTGGACCTGCTTTGTATCCTCAACAACAAGGACAATATCTTGCTCAGCCTGCAGCACAACCTTACATACCAGGACAAACAGTATTAATGGTACCAGGCCAGCAAAGTAGTGGTAGAGGTTTTGGTGATATGATTAAGGAAGCTTTAGTATTTTCAACTATCAACGCTGGCGTAAATAGACTGATCAATCCTCATCAACATTATTACGAGCCTAGACCAAGTGGTACCGAAGGTTCGACTGGTGGCAGTACTGGTACAACAACACACATAACTTACAATAATCAGTACTTTAACAATTATCCCGCCAATGGAACAATGGACCCACAAAATATGGGTTCTCCTCCAAATCCAATGTACAATCCTACTGGATCGAATCCATTGCAAAATCCAACTTTACCGATGACTAATACCGGAGTCTATTATCCACCATCTAATATTCCAAGTGTATCGGATGGGAACAATGATGCTAGATTACCGAATCAGTTAGGTGTAACCGGTGTTTCAATGAAAAATGATCCAAATTTGTACGTTCAAGGAAATGATTCTAATAAACAAGTAAATAATACAATTGCTAATACGGCTGATATTTATCAGTATTTTATTAGCGATAATGATCTTTACAAAATATCAGAAGATCTATTTGCCCAAGAAGAACACAATGTATCTAAATATATAGTAATAAATTTGCAAGCTCGTTCAAAGCCTGGTAACATAACAGACGTCGCTGAAAGACCGTAATTATCTTTTCTCTTTTTATATAATCATTTATATAACAACATTATTATATTACAATGATTTAGATCGCATAATAAATGAAATTTTCTTTTCAGATTGTTATACGTAGAACCAGAGGTATACAATATTTTAACGATCAAAGTTATTCGCATGTTGTACGACAATTATGAACGTAATTCAAGTAAAAAAGAAAACAGAACTTTCGAAAAACGTATGGAGGAAAATCTTTTTCTGGATACTATTTTAAATACGAATGTTATGCACACAGCGATGAAATGGTTGTCATCACGTGGCTTCATTGATCCCGACGACTTTGAAAGAAAAGACATTCTACGTCACATTTGGTTCACCCAATTTAGTGGCACTTCTTCAGGATTTGAACGTGTCTTCGCTTCAGAGATTTATGGTGATACCGATATTTTAGGTGTGCAAGATTGGATTTACTTTGATCACGAAGAATCGTCCAAAAATATCAATTATATGGGATACGTTGATAAAATGGATCTTGGAAACGTATGTATGAAAATAATTGTTATATCATCATTATTATCTTCGGATTATACATTGAAATATTTTAATTAAATGAATTCTTATTTGTTTGAATTTCAGAAAGCTTCATTAGTTAAATTAAATTTAAAAATGAATGGTATCATCAGACCAAATGTCACGATATTCGTGGGTACGACGCCAGAACTTGAAATGGCTTTATATACGATATGTTTCTATGCTAGACCAAATAATTTGTGCCCAGTATCACTTGGCAATACCACGTTCAATATTTATACTCATGCCTTCAGATACTATGGGAAGGATCTTATAGATCTCGCACTACCAATCTTTTAAATACATTTCAATTAATTAAGTAAATAAGATAAAGAATTATATATAATAAACAAAATATTACAATTTACAAATATTTCAACAGATAAAAAATTAATTAATTAAGTGTAAGAATTTCAATTTTGTTCTTACAAATATTAAATTGAATGAAAAACAAAACAATTTTTTTTTTTTCAATTAAAGAAAAAAAAAGGAACAAGAAACAAAAAAATACCTGTAATAGATATCATATATTAAAGGAAAATAATTAATGGATAATTTTGTCTCACCGTTGCATAAAAAAAATCCACGTTACCAACAAACGATCCTTCAAGATTTTTCTTTTAGCGTGACGTCCGCAAACGACCAAGATTTAATTTTTTCTGAAAAATATAAAAAAGAAGGAAACGTTTCTTTTTTGTAAATAGAAATTATGTTTCAGAATATTAAGTTTTTTGGTTTATACAGAGTAAGATCAGACACGATAAGAAATAAAGTTTTTCTTGGAAAGATCTATTTAATTTAGTGATCAAACTCGCTATAACACACGTAAGTTCATGAGCGAGATCTCTCCGTAAAGAGATCCCCACTCTTTACGGATTACCTCGAAGTGATCAATGGAAAGAGAAAGCCCACGAGAATACATGACTCAATACCGACGAGTCGTATATTTGCTGTTAACCGAGTCTTGTATTTGTTGCGCTACGAGCTGTGAAATACAGTAGTAGCACGTCGAACTAGCAGTGAAATAGTTCACAAAAATTTTTCTCGACTAGAATTTCTTTTTATCATTATTTCTTTGTGTCATTTAAATTATTTAATCAGTTAAGATACGAACACAAAATCATCTGGCTGGGATTTAGAAGTGATTATGATCATCAGGAGGACCTTGATCGTTTCGATCGTTATTTTCCTCATTCATGGTAAGCAGATACGTACAAATTTTTATTTTAACAAAAATAGTGAGAGAGCTGACTTAATGTGTAATAATGTTTTGAAAATGAAATAATGAGTCATCAAATCAAATCGAAAGATCCATTGTAACGTGAATAATAATTCTGAGAAATTATGCAATCGAAAGATCCTTGACTTATTCATTTTCAAAATAATAAGACATTTAAAAAATATTACTGTTAATTATCTGAAACAGAACATCGTGAATATATCATTCGTGATATAAATGTAATAGAAAGATATTAAGTGAAGATTCAATATAAATAAATCAATTTATTCGAGTATTAAATTATATTTATCTTTATAAGCATTTTCGAAAGTTTAGATCATATACTTTCTAAACAAGGAATTTGAAAGTTTCTGCATTGAAATTTGTATTATTTTCCATATCCGTTTAAAAACGTTCTTTTAAGTGATATGATGTTGTCTATTTATAAAGGAATTAAATAAAATTTTGTGATATGAAAACAATTGTTTAAGAAAGAAACAAAACGCAATAGCAAGTGTGATAAGAAGAAATATCATGATGCAAATTGTTCTTGATAGGATTATTATTCAATTGTCGGCATTCTACTTTAATTGAAAAACGCGCATGCGCTAGGAAGAACAAATTCTTTCGTTATTTTGTTAATTTAGCTAAATTCTTTGAGAATTATCGATATATAAGTCAAATACATAATAGGTACTACATACAACCAATGCATGAATATGAGTAATATGATTTATCTCTATCACATGAATTATTTAAGTGTCTGTAGATTTGATATCGTTAGTATAATAGAGATAGCAAATAGCAAAAAGGGGATATTACTAGAATATATTACTAAATATAATTGTAATAATTGCATTAACAGCTACCGAGGAAGCTCGAAAGAGCGGTGGTCGTAAAAGCGGATGGGGTTGGGGATCGCATTCGTCCGTAAGGACAACACCGCGACCACACCAAACTAGACCTCAAAATACTCGATCTGGTACGTTATTAATATTTTATAAATTCCATATATGACTAGTGAAATTTATGTCTTTTTTTTCCTAGGCTCAACTCCAGATAAAATAGGATGGAATGTTCCACAAACTAACAACAGACAAACCAGCAGCAATACGGCGTCAAAGCCGTCTGCTCCATCTTTAGATCAAAATGTTGCTTCCAAAACTAGTGCAACTAATTTGCAATCAGGATACAATCCATCAGGTATATTTCTTTGAATGAACTACGTGTGCGACATAAAATTGTAATCTTTTTAATGATCACAGGTGGATATCCTCGTCAAGGTCAACAATTTGGTTCCCAGCAAAGTCCACCCAATCCTTATAATGCTGGACACAATCCATCAGCTGGTCAAGGTTATAATCCTTCGGTCGGCGGCTATAACTCTGGTTATAACCCTGGCTATAATCATGGCTATCCAGGTCAAGGCCAATCTTACAATTCACCTAATATGGGACAACCTTATAATCCAATGGGTCATGGGTACAATCCATCGCACAATCAACCTTTTAATCCATCTTATGGTCAATCCTATAATCCATCGTTCGGACAAGCGCCACAGCAAACTATTCTCTTGCCATCCTCCCAACCGTATAAACCAGGTATCGGGCAAATCGCCAAGGAAGCTTTTGTCTTCGCTGGAGTTAGTGCAGGTGTAAATGCAGCCGTGAGCAGAATTCTTCCAGGAGGAATTTATGGGCATAGTGGTGGTGGAGGTGGTGGTGGTAGTAGTGGAGTTATTCCTGCTACTTCTCATACTCAAATTACATATAATAATTATTATAACAATCAATCTATTCCAACTCAAACCGCGGGAGAGGCTCAACCCGCTGCAAATCCTCCTGCAGCAAGTCCTCCTGCTGAAAATGCAGCTTCTGTACCATCGGCAGATCCCTCTGCTGTTAAGCCATTACAAAACGCTGAAACTAATGCAAATAATAATGCTTCTCCCCCTGGAACTGATGGTAAATCCAATAGTCAAAATACTCCGGAATCTAGTAATAATCCTAATCCACTTGGTTTTGTAACTCCTAATGAGGATATTAAAAAATTGTCGGAGGAATTGTTTAGTCAAGATGTAAATAATGCATTCAAGCATATTACCATTAAACTACAAGGTCAAAAGAAAGACGACAGTGTTACCGATGACGCAAGTGATCCGTAAGCGATCTCTTTTATAAACATGTTTCTAAATGATTTCTATAAACGTAAATATTTTTTTTTTTTTTTTAGATTGTTGGATGTGAAGCCAGAAGCTTACGAAATATCAACGATCAAATCTGTTATCGATCTTCATAATAATTATGAAATGGATGTTAAAGTGAAAGAAAATCTTACGCCTGAGAAACGCGAAAAAGAATCTCAGTTACTCGACAACTTTTTAAAGACGGATGTCCTTCAAAACGCAATGAAATTCTTAGCTAGCAAAGGATATATACCCGATGATCCATATGAATTCAAGGACACGTTAAAACGCATATGGTTCTCACAATTCAAACGAATAGATGGAGATGCGTCGAGTTCCGGCTTTGAAACAGTTTACTTAGCAGAACAATTTGACTCTGATATAATTGGTTTACATAATTGGATCTATTATGCCAAGCAAGAGGCTGAGAAAAAGATCGATTATCTTGGATATATTAAAGAACTAACATTTGGGGACGTAAGTATTATATTTTATCTATAACTCTGTGTGTGTGTGTGTTTGTTTGTTTGTTAATAATTAATTATTAATAATTTTCTTTTTTAAACTATTTATGATAAAATCCACCAAACCTTTTGGAAATGTTGTTCACATTATTATTTTAGTACACTTGTATATTTTTATAATATCTTTTACAGAAGGCAGCTATAGTCAAAGTACGTTCTAAATTAAATGGTTTTGTTCAACCAGTGACTTCTCTTTTTGTTGGCACATCACCAGAGTTAGAGATGGCACTTTATACGGTTTGTTTCTTTGCTCGTCCAAATATTGCTTGTCCTATGTCTTTTGGTGGAACTGATTTCGTAATAATTGCAAACAGAGTTAATTACTTTGGTAAAGATATACTGGTCTCTGCATATCCAGAAATATAATCTATATTACTCTTTATTAATATTGCACATTTATATTATCAAAAATAATCTTTTTTTTTTTTTCTTTTTTTGAATAATCTCCTATTTCTATATTATATTTCATACCCCTAATTCTGCAGGGATGTGAAAAAAACTGCTTTTTAGAAATTGTTCTAAATAGATGTCAACATTTATAATAAATACTTGTATAATCAAATAAAATAATTATGAGAAAACATATAGCATGTTTAAAATAATGTAATAAAAAATACTGTAACTGGCAATATGTTTAACTCATTATTAAAAATTAAATTAAATTATATACTAGATATAATTGATTTGAATAAACATAATAAATATCTTCATCTACTCAGGAAGCAATTGTACAAAACAAGAAGTGAGAGTACCTTTATATTTTTATAACACCTTCTTCTTAATTCTGAAAGCTCAATTATAGGTATTATCGAAGGTCGTCCATGTGCACATCGAGTTGGAGATTTTGTAGTTTTTAAGTCATCAAAAAGCTCTATACATTGTTGTACAGATAGCAATTCACCAAATTTTATAGCACCTAAGAGAATACACAGCAAATACTTTATATGAAATGTATTCTTTTAATCATTTTTTCTATAGTTAATATAAAATATAATGTATACAAATAATAAATACCACGACATGCTTCCATTGAAATGGCATTGTGAATAGATAAAGGTAAAAAGTTTGTACCATTTCCATTCATAATATTGTCTACAATTTCATTTAACAAATTTCGAATTGTCATTGCCAATTTTATATCATTATAATATTGTTTATTTGTTATGAAACATTTTGGTATACTGTATATGCTTAAAGTATTCTCATTAATTGCATTTAATTTTATTCCAAATTTATCTAAGGACAGCTTGTTACAGAGAAGCAAAGTGCACATATTTACTGTTACTTCTACTATTATTGGAATTGATAGTTTTTTAGTTAGAAAACTTTTATAATCTGATGTTCTATAATCTATATAAGTAAATGAAATTACAAGTTACATATAAAACATATTCTAATATTTTTTGTATATTATTGAGATTAATTCATACACATATACATATATTTAATGTGCAATATTACCATTAAGTAAATTTTCATATCTTATTCTTTCATGAACAGCATGTTGATCCATCATTAGCAATAATTCCATATTATCATAAATCATTAAGGCTGCTATTAATTGATTATTAATTTGATTTAATACCTACAATGAAATTATAATAATTATTATTACTTCTCTATTTCTATGGAATTCATATTTCTACAATTATTTATTACCTTTATAAATTGTAATGCAGTTCTTTTTAATCTAAATTCATAGAAATGTTGTTTAAATGTGCATGGATGTATATCAACATCTTGATGTTGTTGTTCATTTTCTATTAAATATACATATATATACATATAAATACATACATAAATATATAAAATAAGTATATGAAAGTAAAATATAGATATTATCATGCTTTATCATACCTTGATAATTATGCGTTATCTCATTAAACGATATACTTGTATCAATATTATTGAACGAAGGTGTTTTTATTAATTTAATAGCTCTAAACTGAATAAGATTATTTAACTTTTGTGGAAGAAAATCAAAAACTTTGTAATATTTTTTAATACTTTCATTTTTCTTTTTCAACTTGGAAAGAGTATTTTGCACTTCTATTCCATCATTTTTTACTTCGTTCGTATGATAACTCCAATCAGACCACTCAGAAAGAGAGCAATTATAATCTTCTACATAATCAGTTTTTTCTATGTCATGTTCTTGTTTTGCAGATAGTGTTTGTTCTATATTGGCTATAGTATTATTTGAATTTGGATTTGAATTCACACAATTTATATATTCTATGTTCTCTTTTGAATCAAAATTATTAGAAATATTAGAAGTAATATTTTCCTCAAAGCAATATTGATTACAATTATAATTTATATTTTGTAATTTTTGCCTTTTTTTTATAAAAGTATCTGTTTTCAAATGTTCTATATCAATTATATAATTTTCTATTGATCTTCCTTGTTTTATACTTTCATAAAGAAACATTCCATATTTGGTATAAAAAACTGTGATAGGATTATGATTAATATTAGTATTATATAAAATAGATTTTTTAGTCTTATGATTTTTTTTTGAGTGATCTACTTTGAGATATAAGGGTAAAACATTGTGTACCTTTTCAGATTCTACAGATTTATCAATTTTTTGTACTTGCTTTGGTATGTGAAATTGGATATATTCATATAATTGTTTAATGAAAAATTCATCCAGGAAAATATTATTTATAAATTGTCTAACACTATCTAGAACATCACGTACTTTGTATAATAACATAAATCTTTTATCATTTTTTGTAGTAACAACAACTTCTGTTGCTGTGCAATTAATAAAAAACATAAGAAATATCATTTCTTTACTAACATTGCAAATTCTCATATAGTAATTTAGATGTTGAATGAAATAATCCAGTATTGTATTTATAATTGTAGTACAATAGACTGGTCTATTATTTAAGAAAATGTAATGCAAAGCTTTTTTTTCTGTCTTAATCATTCCAATATAACCATGGTATTGAATAGTTAATACTTTAGTAGATGGTATTGTCCATATATAATCTTGTAATATATGTTCTCCATATAGCATTTCTAAAACTTTTTTTGAATCTCTATCTTTAGTGATTTGTAAAAATATATCATCTTCGTCTCTAAGTGTGAAGGAAGTCTAATGAAATTGAAAATAAAAAAAGAGGTACATATCTATCAAATAAGTATAAAGGGGGAACATAATTTTGATATATAATAACTGAATAGTTTATTACCTTAGGACTATTTAAAGAAATATTTGCTATTAAAAAGCATATTATAGATATAGTTTGTTTATGAGCATATATAGTATTAGAGTAATTATATATGGATACTGTTGTACCAGTTGACGGTCGAAATGTTTCTTTCAACATAATAGGAGATAAACCCTTTCTATAGATCTGATTTAGAAAATATATTTATATATAACGTAAATGAAAAAATCTTCATTGTCATTAAAGAAAATTCTTACAATCTACCTTTGTATTCGTTTCCAAAGAATTCTGACATCTCGATGAAATGGAAATAATTGGAAAATTCTTAAATATGTTCTTCAAACTATTGTATCTTAAATTATAATGTAATTGTAAATCATGAATATTATCTTTTCCAATATCTTCTAAGCCTGCTAACGCATCTATAGATACTCCTATACCATTATCTACTACTTGAATTTTTTTCTCTTTGTTATAAATACGTATTGCTACACATGATGCACGTTCATTTAACGAGTTCAAAACCTATGTTTACCGATATATAACTGACATAACGTAAAAGCATAGAGATTTTTTTAGAGCTTTCCTGTTATCTGTTTGACACTATTTTGATATTTCATTTTTCTATTGAATTTTCAATATTTATTATTAAAATAATAATACTTATTCGAGTAAATATATAGTGAAGAAATATTTAAATTATATATGTTCTATAAAATAGTACAATAAACAATGCTAGAAACCTTAATATTATACAAGTCAAATAGCGGCGCACGGATGACAGGAAAGATTCAGATTTTTCTACAATCGGTTTAAATATTTTAATTAATCATTTCAATGGTTATAAATAAAGAAAAAAGAAAATGAACAAGATAAAAGTTAACATGCATACGTACCATTTCAAAAACATTTAATGCAACAGGTGGAATTTCTATTAGCTCCATGTTTATTCTCGTTATCTAAACAATTAGAAATAACTAAGAATGCACTTAACACTTTTACTCTTTTTAAGAATTACAATAATTAGATTCTAATGATTTTCTTTGAAATATTCGATATTACGTAATACAGAGCACTAATTAAAACGCAACTACCGTAATATCCATTGTTGGAAATGTAATTTTGGCGCTAATTATAAATGATTCAAACAAGTTCACCGGATATGTGCGTTTCTTTTGTTTTTCTTAAAAATATTTTGAAATCTCGATATTCATTTGAAATAAATCTCCTTCGTTTGTTTTATTTAATTTTACTAGAAACCATACGAAATTGAAGAAAATCAATGTAATTATTAAATGTGCATTTTATGTGAAAATTTGGTTAAGTATAATTAATAGAAAGCATAGTTTTTTTATATGGAAATAAAAAAAAAAAAACTAAACAGTTAGATTTCGTTATGTGAATTAAAAAAAATTATTTAACCAGTTAGCATGTTCGGTGATTTCTGAATAATTGTACTTTACCCGTATCACAGCGTAAATTGTAAAGTTTATTTAAAAAAAATTTTTTTTTATATCCGGTCATATATATATATATATATATATATATATATATATATTATAACAATCGAACATGTGCATTATGCAGATTTTCGTAAATTTTACAAGTTCAGAAAATTTCGTCGGTCAATATAGGCACTGAAAAAATTACAATCACTTAAATATATCTAATTGTCTAAAATTTATATATATATATATATATATACATATACATACATACATATATATATAATATGTATAATATATATATATATACGTATATATATATATATATATATATATATATATATATATATATAGTAAGCAACCTATAATAAATAATAATTATAAAATTAATCATGTTTTTAGACACATGTCTAAAATATCGCAGTTCATACAAAAATCGCCGAAACATGTCAACTAGTAAGTTAATTATACTAAGATTTAGATTCGCATAAAATTTTAGACCAATCAGTCATGAAAACAACATTGTTATGAGCCAGTGCATAATTTTGTTTTTTTTACTATATGTAAATTTGTAAAAAATTATCATTATAATAGAGAGGAGATCAACATAATATGATACCATTAGAAAGTTTATATTACATAAATTCTACACTCAATAAGCAAAAACTAAAGTTATTGCATTAAGAGTAAACTGAATAAAAAAATGGAAGTCTTCTAAGAACTGGTTCAATGTCTATGCCAAAATAAAATGTTTCATAAACTGCATATTAATTTCTATGATTTGTGAGTTATGCTTTATTAAAAAAAAGCACGTTTCAATTGTGTGACCTTCGTCAGTATTAAGTTTTTTATTTTACATGTGTCTTATTATTGGTGTTCTTTCAAGAATACTAAAAAAGTGTAATGTACAATAGACACACTATGCTTAAATTATTGTCAATTGAAAACTAAGAAAATTTAGTGAACAAGTACAATAAATAGTTCATCGTTATGTACAAGTTTGTTCTTCGTGCATAAGAAATAAGAGCATACGTCTTTCTTACACAAGATATAATATAACCATTATGGTATCACTTTTAAACAACTTTTTTTTCTTTTTGTTTTTTTTTTTCATTTACCAATCACCGAATGTAAATAGCATATTTATAAATTATACGTAATTTCACTGTGGTCAATTTTTAACGTACATTCTTTTACATATACTATAATCTGTACAACATTAATTCAATATAATTTTATCAATGTATAATAAAACATTTAATGAAACAAAATATCCAAAATTATCATAATAGTTCGTACATACATAATAATTTCCAAATTATCTATGGATGATACGCGAAAGATATTGCAGGTACCATAAGGTCATATTAGTATTTTAATTACATCAAATGTGAAAGCATATGCTATAACACAGACAAAGATTATATGTATCGTTATATATGGTTCTATGTTCCTATTGAAATTAAACAGACATATTTGGCGCGAGACACTGTCCTTTATGTCTGATTTTTTAAATGTATCAGTAACATCGTCGTAGAATAATAAAGATTTTTATGACACGTGTGTGTATGTATGTATATATATATATATCATATATGTATTAAAGATAATAGTGAGAATTTCATTTCAAAAAATATATTAAAGGCATTATAAAATTTTCTTTTACTGTATCGCTTTCATTGCATTAACAGGAAATTACATTCTATAATAGATATTCTTATAAAGTAACATATAAACGGCATAATCTTTCTATCTATAAAAAAAAAAAGAAAAAAAGAAAAAAAAAAAAGAAAAAGAAAAAGATTCTTTTTAATGAAATTGCGCGATAATCGTGTAACGATCTTTATTGCAAACAAAAAAAAATATGTAGATCCTTTCCTGTGTCTACTACAAGTCGAGCACTTAATTAGAAGATAAGTAAATATTAATATCGTGAAAAATTAATATTGTGAAATATTAATATTGTGAAAAATTAATCTTAATAGAGCCTGATCATCAACATATATAAAGGAGGAGTTCATTGTAGTAAAATTATAATAATAACAATCACATATCGTGTCATCTATTAACGAGATATATAACACACATGTTATAAGATGAAAGTATATAAATAATTTAGATGCATCGAATAGACGATGTTGTAGTGCTTATAAATCATGTAACATGAAGAAAATTTATATATATATATATATATATATATATATTTATATATATGCTTATATATAAATGTGTGTGTGTGGGCGGGTATACATAGAGTTATACATATTTATGTATGTACATAGAGCATTCAAGATGCCCTGAAGAAGTGATAGACGTCCGTATTTCATCAGACGTCATTAGACACATTCGAGGACTCCCATGCACACTATTTTCCTACACTGTTACACCGTATATTATATCAGAAAGTTCTTGACACTCTATGTGTGCGTGCGTATGTACGTATGTATATATGTATGCGTGTGTAAGACTGCATGCATTTATGCATATATACGAGAAGACACACATGCGCTTGAGCGCGCACACACATGCACGCATTACATATATATACATATATATAACATGTATAAAATATTGAGTTATACTCCTATAAATATATCATCTAAATTATGACGCTTCGGCAAATGATATAATCACTTAGAGAAGAATTTTCACAAATTAGTCATTAACTTTAGGCACCAATGGTATGCAGACCCTGTCTTTGGTACGTGCGACCGAATCGATATTAATGTTTCATCTAAAACAAAGGATACACACAGAACAATGGTCTTCCACAATTTTCAACGATTATCCGTTTATTTTTTATTTCTTTTATTATTTATATTTTTCCGTTTCTTTTTTCTCTCTTTTCTTTTCTTTTCTTTTCTTTTCTTTTCTTTTTTTTTTTTTTTTTTTTTTTGGTAAGACACACACACACTTGGTCGATTCTAAATCATCAGGTGATCTAACAAAAAGTTTCTGACACAGAATCTGCCCTGGTGTATCCATTCATCACCTAGGAAGAAGCTCACAATTTAGTCATTAAAACTTTAGGCACCAATGGTATGCAGACCCTGTCTTTGGTACATGCGACCGAATTGATATCATCATTTCGTTTCAAACAAAGGATACACAGAGCAATGATCTTCTGCAATTTTAACAATTATTACTTTATTCGTACTCTCGTGCGTTTGCTCTTTATCTCTTCTTTATTATTTATATCTTTATCTTTTTTCCTCGTTAAACTCTCTTTGCACGATGCCGTAGAAATTAGTTATATTCGTTTATATCAGTAACATTGTCCTAAAACAACACATTCATTATAGAAAGCTCAGTCTTCTTCCTTCTTTTCCGGTTTCAAGTCCACCATTGCATGGAGTTGCTCGGCACTGTATCTGTAATAAAATGTTTACTCTCTTTGATACAATATATTATGTCAATGACGTTATATAACGAGACATGTGAAAATGTTGATGTACACATACCCCAGTAGATTTTGTAAGTCACAGACGAAACGGTAGACGTAACGTTTCCCAGCGGTCTTGTGTATAATATTTTTATCGTAATAGTATCGGAGACCGCGGCTCAATTTTTCGTAATTCATTTTAGGCTTATTTTTGCGAACACCCCAGCGTCGTGCAACTTCATCGGGATCCGTAAGTTTGAATTCCCAACCGTCGCCCGTCCACGAGATAAAACTCTGACATGATTTATTGGTTAATAGTTCCAATAAAAATTGCCAGAGTTGTATTGGTCCTGAACCTGTGAAATATGGACCACCACCTGCACAATTATCACCTATATTTCTATTCAGTTGTTCTATATCGTTTAATATGTATTAATTGTCTTAGATATAATAGTGTATTGTGTAGTAGATACTTACCGGTATAACTAGCTGCGATCATTGCACTCTGTAAGAGAGGCTTTTGATCGGCGTTACTACCGATGGAAGGTGGATGATGAGCACCGGATGAATCTCTCGAGCCAAGACTCGCGATGAACGCTGGATGATGAGAAAGATGTTCACCGATAGGCGCAACACCCCACTGTTCACTGCCAACACCAGCAGCTCCAGTAGCTGTGTTTCCACTTCCAGGAACCGTCTGAAACGGTGTCGCATCGTATTGACTGTATCCCCCACTTTCACTGTATCCTTCGTGATATCTCGCTGCAAAATAAAAATAAGTTAATCACGAGATCTAAGAGAACAAGATTATCGATTTATAGATATAAATTCGATTAGATAACTTTCATTAAAATTCAAAACAGGTTATCTCCATTATTTGATTTTCCCGCTAGAATTTTGAATTCGAATCAACCTGTCACGTGACATGTTCGTGCTTTATATTTGATTTTTAAATACTTTCTTCGTTTAGATATTATATCAACGTAGATATATTATGTGTATATATATATATATATATATATATATATATATATATATAAATTGAATATTTTTTATATACTCGAATTCTAATTCTTGTATTTTAATGAAGTTCATCAGTTTTGTTGACTACGGTCGATATTCGAAATCGATTCGTTCGTACCTCGAGGATAATTTTTGAACGGCGATGGCTGATATTTCGCTTCGAGGTGAATACCACTGGTACTGTAAAATTCTGGCGAACTATCCAGATTGTAGGTATGAGGAGTTTGATGATCCTGCGATAGACCGTGATAATCAGAGGCCTCGTCATATCCAGAATAATGAGCGGGTGTAATGTACTCTTCCGTCGTGCCAGTATTGCTAACCCTAAGTTCGCTCTCATTGGTCCCCGTTGCACCGAGATCACCGCCACTGGCCAATCCGCCGGCTCCTCCTTGTAAGTGTTCCGCCGCTATATGGTGGCTGCTATAGTTCGCTAAAAAAATTGCGCGAAATCAAATCAATCTTTTATTTCTTATTACTTTTCTATCGAATATTTCGAACAAATCGCTTCAACTTTAATACGAATATATATATATATATTATATATACATACATATATATATATATATATAATTTATTTCTAATATATAAATCCGCGATATGAAAAGTAACGTGTTTAATATTATGATTTGTTATATTACAGATGGCGCCAGTTTACAAGTCGTAGACTAATACTCACATTCCGTTTTCAATTCACTTAAATTGCGTAGGTGTATATAAGCATTATTCGCGTTATTGTTATTATTATTGTTGTTATTCCCCGTCGGTGTACTGGAATGAGAATTCGGAGGTTGTGTACTATGGCTGTGAGGTGGTGGCGAAGTTTCTTCCCTTTGAGTTTCGTCCTGACACACGGGACTGCGTAGATGAGCATAACCTCCTATAAAAGTAAACGATAAGTTAAGTGTAAATTTAATCTTCATTTATATATTAGAAAGATTCTCGATAATTGTATGAATTGCGATATGATGTTTGTAAATCGGTAAACAGATTTGCTCGTGATATACTTCAACGTTATTCAAAAGAAAGACGAGGCAAATTTTTTACGATGTGTTTGTGAAATAGAGGTATATTGTCATTAAAAAAGAGTGTTAATGGATTGTAAAAGGGGATAAAATAAATGGCCTTTAAGTACTTTTAGTGTATTCTCCGTACAAAACAATGTGTAATTTTAAGTGAGGTTAGAGAGAGAGAAAGAGGAAGAGAGAGAGAAAGAGAGAGAGAGAGAGAGAAAGAGAGAGAGAGAGAGAAAGAGAAAAACTTTCCGGAGTCTGTAGGGAGGAACCACCGCGACACGTGGGCGGTACGCATCTCGCTGATTGGCTCGAGCGAACTCCGCCTATTCTCTCAACGACCTTTCCTTCGCTTCGAGAAATCCGTTCTCGCCGAATGCGGAGGCTGCATTAGCTTCGCCCACGACAATGTCGTCGTCGTTGTTATCATTGCTCTT
Source organism: Vespula pensylvanica (assembly GCF_014466175.1). Taxonomy (NCBI): domain Eukaryota; kingdom Metazoa; phylum Arthropoda; class Insecta; order Hymenoptera; family Vespidae; genus Vespula; species Vespula pensylvanica. The sequence goes on along the minus strand of NC_057699.1, from coordinate 2,467,082 downwards.
TCTCTCTCTCTCTTTCTCTCTCTCTCTCTCTGTTTCTCTCTGTCTCTCTCTATCTTTCTCTCTCCATCTGTCTGTTTTTCTCTCTCTCTTTCTCCACTATTATTATTACTACAATCTCTTCAAAATTTTTACATCTTTATTTTCTCCTCTTCTCTGATTCCTCATTAGATTTTGTTCTCTCTTTTTATTCAATGATAACGCATCGAACACGAGGCATTTCCGAGTATTTGAAAACGCCCTCTAATTATATATATATATATATATATATATATATATATACATACACACACACCCACATACATACATATAGATATATATATTTTTTATTTATTATATCGTCTTTATGAATTTTCATTACGCAATTAAGGTTAGGTACTTTCCAAACGTTTTCATATTTATTTGAAAAAATTAACAATGGCGGTAAAAGGCGAGATATAACGAAGATATCACGAAAGAGCAGGTGGACAAAGAAACGAAATTCTTGTGTAAGAAAAGAGAAGGCAGATGTGCTGTTCGAAAAAGTCGATATGTAATATCGTTTAATTATCTCCACATCGATAGTTTCCTTCTTTTCTTTTTTTCTTTTTTTTTTTTACGAATATTTACACGCTCGGAATACTGTTAACCTTTTAACCGGAGATGCCGAATTAACTCCCCACAAAGATTTCAATTTTCTCTTGAGATAAAAACATGAATAAATCACTTTCTTATACTCCGATTAAAACAGAAAAAAAAATATTATATACGTCGAGTATGCTCTTCATTTTACGATTCATTGATTTATCCAAAGTTTTCCGTTTCCATCCTAACCTAAATTTTATTTTTATAGTGAAAATAAATTCGTTTTTTCACTATAAAAAAAAAGCATCCTTGATTAACAGCTTAATACAAGTATCGGAATAAATTAGAGAAAGAGTTGCGAACAAAAAGTTCGTACGATTTTTATTTATTCGAGATATTTATGTTATTTGTTCATTTGATTTATTTACAAAATAGGACTTCTCATTGAATATAATACGCATCATCAGAAAAGCGTTTTAGAAATATAGTTTTCGTATTCTCGTAATCTTTTTTATACAAAACTTAATGCATCCCATTAAATCAGAAAGATTTTATTAAGAAGATCAGTATCGTGTATAAATCTTATAAAAAAGAAAAAGAAAAAAAAGAAAGAAAAAAAAATGTTTGTTAATCGAATAAATTAACATCGTTAGAAGTGAAAGAAATTGAACGAACTTTTTCATCACACCTCGTAATATGTTTCGTAGTGTCTCATATGGAACTGCGCAACTACCGTTTATTATATCATCGTCGTAGTACGCGTGGTAGGGACAGTCGTTCAGACTCATAAATACGTACTACAGGATCGTCGTATATGCTTACTGCCCTAGTCTCTTTACAATGACATTATGTGTCATATCTTTCTTTTTTTCCCCTCTTTTTTTTTTTTTTTAAATTAGTGAAATGATGAATAGAAAGAAAGAAGAAAAGAAAAACAATGCATTTCGATCGTTTAGAAAGAGTTAATAATTATTTTTAATGGATCTTTCAAGGCATGGAGACTCGTTGAATTTTTCTTTCTAAGTATGTATCTACTTGAATACATGTTCATATACATAACTATGGATATAAGTACATACGTACTTAGCTTAGACATGTTCGTATCGGAGATCGAAAAACAATGGCAAAGGTGAAAAGCAACGAAGAGAGAGAGAGAGAGAGGGGGGGGACGGTTTTCGCTCTCATAAAATACACCGGGTTCCGTTTTTATACGGGCGATCTACCTACACCTGCAGGGTCCACCACGCGCGTAACTGCAGCTCGCACCCCATGTCGCTTCACACAGGGAGCGTGGGAGTGCAGGTCGACGTCGGCCCTCACGGCGGCCCTCACAGTCGGCCCTCACGACGTCCCTCACTCACACGCACCCTTTTCTCGCGCTCGCTTTTTCTCCCTTCGACTCACGTTTTCGGCTTCGCGCCTCGGCCGCCTTTCTTCGGCGGTTACGTCTATAGATTAAAGAGAAGGAATTTCTTTTCTAAGTTTTTAGTTGGGATCTGCATAAGAGATAGAAAGAAAAAAAGAAAGAAAGAAAGAAAGAAAGAAAGAGAGAATACTTGAGAAATTTCTCTTTCATACTACGATTTCATCAACGTAAATCCGAAAAGGAATGTTAAATCGAAGAGATAAATTAAATAAACACTTTGCTAATTGACCAAAGATATCAAGTTTTACATGATATTAATTTGAATTAACTCGATTCCCAGCTGACATAAATGAGACGAGGGAAAAGAAATTGATCAGGCACGTGCACTCGATCATGCTCTCTCATGAAGAGAACCAAGGGAGAAAGAAAGAAAGAAGAAAAGAGACACACACACACAGAGAAAGAGAGAAAGAGTATAGTAAGAGTAAGTAAGTAAGAGCGACAGTAACAGGCACAGCAGTCGTTTAGCAGCCGCATAGCAGGCACGCATCAGCTGTGGAACAGGTGCCGGCCGGCAACATAGGCCCGAAAGAGAGTTTGCCCGATGCCGGCGACTTCTTAACGAAAACGAGCGTAGGAAACGAGGAGGACGGAACGGAGGGCTAACGTGGCACGCGCCAAATCGAATGAAACACGGCTCTTGGCTTCGGAGTGCACAGCTGCTGTATTGCTTCTGTAACTGCTGCTGCTGTTGCTGCTGCTGCTGCTGTTGCTGTTGCTGCTGCTGTTAAGGTCGTTAAGGTTACTAAAGCTGATTCGACTACTTTAAATTTCATTTTGTCTTTGATCGATACCGACTTTAACAGCTAATCTTTATCGTTTCTTTGACGTCTCTGATCAAACAGTATCCTTATTTCATTTTTAATCTCAAACGACGAATCTCAAGCGAATCGTTTGCGTTCGCAATTTTTACATATAAAATTAGGAAATCGTTACAGTTACAAAGAAATAATTGTAATCCTTGATCATTCTTATATCGTATAGATTGCGTAAATCATACGTTTTATTAATGATAGAACATATTTATAAACGTGATTATTACGATGTAGAAGTAAAATATTCTAACGATAAGTCGTTAAGAAAATTCTTCCTGGATCATTATTTCTAGAAAAAAGGTTCAATCAGATGATACACACAATATCGCATGGAATTTAAATGATGGTATAATCCGATTGATTCGTTGAATTATACGATGCAGATAAAAATCCATTTCAACATTGTTCCTATATATACATATATATACATATATATACATATATAAATATATATATTCATTAACTTCAAAAAAATAGATAGTAATAATAAAAAGAGAGAAAGAGAAAGAGATAGAAAAAGAGAGAGAAAAAGAGACTCGTTAGGTCAGACATGCATTGAACTCGAAACTCATTGGAGCCTTAAAAACATATATACATAGGTACCTCGTAAAAGTATATGTGCGTGTACTAGTGCGTGTAACGTGTGCGTGTTGAAGCCAGGCGATTGTGCGATGCGCTCATAAAAAACGTCGTCCTCGACGGCAACGAAATCGCGCATTGTTCGGTAGACCGCTGACCTGCGAACTCTCCCACAATCTACCTTTATCGCGCTCTCTATGTATATCCGTGTTACATATGCCTTTCTTTTTAATTCGTGTGCGTACGCGCCACTGCGCTAAATTAAAATGTATTCGCCCGAGTCGCATTTGTTAGTAGGGAGAACGCACTAACAAGACCAAGAAAAACCTATGAGTTTATATATTCAATGTTCTTTTCTAGATTTCTCTTTTTTTGTTTTGTTTTTTTCGTTCTGTTTCTTTTATAACTTTCAACTTTAATATTTTAATATCTTTATATCGTCGAAAGATTGTAAGGAACGTTTAATTCGAAGTTAAATTAGAATTATGGTGTATGTTATTGGCCTTCATTTTAAATTATTTGATTTTATAGGTTTCATTCTTTTCTCGCAGGTACACACACACACACACACACATTATAGCTGGAAGTTATTCTAATTCCTTTATAATCATGTCTGATCATATGAACATGTTTCGTGGGTTTTTTTTTCTTTTTCCTTTTTTTTTTTTACGTATTTAAAATAATCAATTTGCTTCAAAGATTTTCCATTTCCATTTCTCTCTCTCTCTCTCTTTTTTGTTTTTTATTTTTTTTTTTCTTACTCTTCCTCGTTTCTTCTCGTTACAGATGGATAAGCTACATAGAACAGACTACGGTCTGAAATCTCCTGCTCTACGAAGCGTGTAATTCTGACCTTGCTTGGTAGATTTTATTGCCAAGTCAACGAGAGCCGCACCTTATGCGGCAATCTATGTGCATTGCGTATAAACACATTTAGACATTAAAAATATGTTATATTGTTTTGTTACGAGCTATTGTCGGTACACATCGAAAATAATCGAAAATGAACTCGTATTCGAATTCTGTCGTTTCAAAGAACTTCAACAACGATCCTAATAGATCATCATCTTTTACGAATTGCAAAATGTAATTCGATTGTTTCCTCTCTCTGACTTTTGAAAAATGAAAAGAATTATTTAAAGATATGATTGAGAAGAAAAGGGATATTCGATATTACCTTACCTACTCAATGCTAAAACTAAAACTCGTATCGAATATGCTTTGTGGAAATTAAACGTAATCATTGTTTCGTGTCCTCGAGCGTCACGAGAACAATTTGACTCACGTAACTGATAATAATTTCTGTCAAAAGTACCATTCCATTTAGTAAATTGATATTCATTCATCGAAATGCATTATACGAATCTATCGGGAATCTACTTTTAATTATTAGAAATAACAAATATACAGAATCTTCACATCTCATAACTTGTTATCTATGGATTCAGTGACTTCATAATTCATTCTAAATAACTCATAAGATTATTCAATTTGTTAACGTGCATTCTAAAATAGAAACATATTTTTGAAGATACCTACGTATGTACATATATACATACATATACACGAACGAGAATGAAACCTTATTGTATATCGCGAAGAAATTCCTTAGAAATCATCGATCGATGAAAGACAAACGATTTCTCTCTAACCTGGTGTATGAGTAGTAGTATTCAATGAGATCGCGTTCCGATGTAATCCATCCTGTTGTTGCTGTTGTTGTTGCTGTTGCTGGTGTTGTTGTTGGTGATGATGTGGATGATGAGTATGTTGATGTTGAGTATGAGTAAGTGGATCAGCTTCCTGATAGGAAGGATAATCGGCATAAAAGGGTTCGTGTCCCGTCATCAGGGTATCTAGCATATGAAGAACCATCTCCGAGGATGTTGCCGAGGCTACCGCACTCGGCGTTTGTTGGCTCGTCTCTAGGATGTTCCCGTTCGTCGTCGTATAATTGCCGACGACGATGGCCGGCGGCGGCAACGGCAGCAGTGGCGGTGGCGGTAGCGGTGGCGGCGGCGGCGGCGGCGGCGGCGCCTGGCCTGAAGTTCGCGAACCCGTCGCGATCCTCTCGATGCTCGCCGTGACGGCCGTCCTGCCGGCGGCGGCAACCTGCCGGGCAGCCCACGACACGGCTCTCTGACAACTCCAAGCTTAACCACGACACCTCTTCGACGAGCATTCGCGCTTTTAACGCGCGATTTCTTTTCACCGCACAATGGACGACCGAACGAAACTTTTGAAACTTCTCTTTATCTGTTGTATTACGAGTCGTTTGAATTTCACCTCTCTTTCCTCCCTTTTTTTTAAAAGAAGGTGATTATTAATCGATAGTTCAAACAGCATACTCAGCAGCATACAAGATTAAACAAGATTGACAGGTCTTTTTCTTTTCGGAGATCCTTTTCATAGGTATACTCTTTTATAGCATTCTTATGAGAGTATCCAAAATCTTCGAAGCTATATGCGACGAGCTTTACGTTCTTGCACTTGGTTCCCTTTTAGTTTGTAGTACACTTTGCACGCTTTTCTTTTGCTTCTCTCTTTTCTTTTCTTTTTTTTTTTTTTTTTTTTTTTTTAAGATCGACGCTTCCTACCTTCGATATATATCTTCATTCACGTTTGTCCTACTTCTTCTTTTCTAGTTTTTAAAGGAGAAGAAGCAAAAGTAATCCTTGGAAGGCTCGACCGGTGCAACGCCGGTGCAGCGCACCCGGTGCACCAGCTGCGCGCGCCACGACGCTAGATCGCGCAACAGGTGTGCCTCCTCCGAAGAGGATTTTACGACAGAATCGAACGAATCGAAATCGATATCGAGAATCAATATCGAAATAGAAAAAGTAATAACATAAAATAGATCTTCACTTCTATTCCCAAATTTCTTTTACACTGATATTTCTTCTTGAGTTTTTTCTCGGTCTTGTTTCTATCTTGTTTTTTAATCGACACACTAATCGCGCGAAACGATACACTATCAAATCGTACGCACACTTTCTTCTACTTTCCTTCGATCACGAACATCTCTAACGATTTTAATCGTTCATTTTTCTCAACGACGACGAACATTCGAAAAATAAAAGTCGAGAGAGCGAAATAGAGAAAGAGAGACAGAGAGAGAAAGAGAGAGAGGGAGAGAAAGAGAGAGAGATGGGCATCAAGAAAGAGAGAAAAAGAGAGAGAGAAAAAGAGAGAAAGAGAGAAAAAAAAGAGAAGAGGCACTCTTCCTTAGAGGGTTCCTCTCGCGTGCGTCCTCCACTTGACGTGAGCGCGCGTGTCACTGCGACGAAGCGGCCTACCGTTTCCGCTCTTTCGCTCTCCGCCTGCTAGCTCCTTCCTCTTTCCCTTCCCTTTGAGAGGGCCTCCCCTCTCTCAACAACGTTTCTACCCCCACCATCAACGCACGTTCTGCTATCAGCTGCGCGCCGCGTTTTCTTCCGAGTGAGTCTCTCGCTGTATAGAAAGAGGGGAATAGTTGCGTATGGTGGGAGAAAAAACAGTGAAAGAGAGAGAGAGAGAGAGAGACAGACAGAGAGAGAAAGAGAGAGAGAAGATCCCTCGCTACCTCTCTCCCACCCTCTCGAAAGGTGGAGGTAATTCGTTTCGTCGTAGTCGTTGGAAAAGTTAGAAGAAATTTTCAACCACCTGCTCCACGTGTAAACTAATTCCCAAAAATTTCCCTTAAATCTACATCGAATATGAAAAAATTCCAAAAGAAAAGAAGGAAAAAGACTACCGATATAAATGGTTCTATTCTATTTCTAATCCGTCTTTCTAACATCGGTCTTCCTTTACGAATTTCGTAAGAGAATTTACGTAAGATTAAAGAGTTTTGATTTGAATGGTTTGAAATAAAGGACGTAAAAGAGGGGAAAATGTATGGATATTCGAAAAGGGATGATCGAAGTAGGGATTACATCGATGAAATTAAATTTTATATAGTTCCAAATTGCATTAGTAACGAAGTAAGTACCTATGTACGTGTATAATGTATGAAAATAAAAAAAAAAACAAAAAGAAAGGAAAAAGGACAAGAAGAAGAAGAAGAAGAAGGTCACGTTTTTGGGTAGAACTAATATAGAGCTTAGGCACGTCTTTTCCCGTCCATCGACGAAACGACCGCTATGAGAAGGGGCCCTTCTAGCCTATTTTTGAGAGGGAGTCGTAGCTGTTGGGAGAGGTGGAAGAGAGAAAAAGAGAGAGAAAGAGAGAGAGAGAGAGAGACGTAGGCCGGATGTAAAGAGGGACGAGGGAACGGGGGTTTCTCTGTTCGGCGGCTCGCACGTGATGTAGAGGGGACCGGAAGTGCTCGCTCCCTTACGCCTCAGCCTCGTGCCTTGCTTTCATAGAGAGAGAGAGAGAGAGAGAGAGAGAGAGAGAGAGTCCGTCGGTGGCGATAGCGACGATGGGACTTGCGAGAAGTACCCTCTCTGTACAATCTCTCTCTCTCTCTTTCTCTCTCTCTTTGTATATCTATGTAAAATAAGGAGGAACCTTCGTTGTAAATGTTTTACATAGCTTGATACATTGATTCCAAACTTAATGAGAGAAAGTAAGCCCTATTTTGAGAAGCCCTTTATCTTTACACACGCTCGATCATCTTACGTTAGTTTCGCTCGATCAGACTTTAGTAGGCCTCGGAAATGAATCTTGACAAGTATTAACTTTTCTTTACCCTATAAATACTTTCTTTCTTATTTTTTTTTTTTTTACTACTTGCTATGTAATACCGATCATAATTATTTTATGAAAAGTTTTAACCAGATAATTAAATAATTCTTTCTCTCTTTATCTTTCTCTTTCTCTTTCTTTTTTTCGTTTATCATTATCTCATTATTATCTATATAACGACTGGAAAAAAATAAAAACTTGCATGAATCATAAATGATAAAAAGCTCGTTATATTATATTGCGTGTATGTATATATAAAAGAGAATATATTTCTAGCACGAGTTCGACGTAAAACCGACGTAGATTCGGTAACCACTTCTCCTTCGAAGCTAGTTTCAATACGTTCTAGGCGTCTCGACGATCCTCCTGTTCCCTTTGAAATGAGCAACAATACCTTCGCTATGTGCTATAAGAAGGAGAGGGGAATGCATTTTGGGATGCATTAAGGGAGGAGCACTCGAGGACATTATAAAACTATCTCGCTCTCTACGAGAATATATTGGGGTAGGACTGCTCCTCCCTTTACCTCCCTTCTACTACGACTTCCGGTCGTAATGTGAGCTTTCATTTTACCCTCCCTTTTCGTAGCCCTTCAGCCCGCCTTGTCCTTTGCTCGCGAACCAATCCCGTTGTACCTCTTCTTTTACATATATATATATATATATATATATATATATATATATTGTACGTACATATATACATCAATGATATAGATACGTGGAGAGAGAGAGAGAGAGAGAGAGAGAGAGAGAGAGAGAGAGAGAGAGAGAGAGAGAGAGAGAGAGAGAGAGAGAGACTAAAATGAAGTAAGACGTCGAGAATGAGTAAAGGAGAAAGAGAATATATCGAAGAGAAGAACACGCACAGGAAAAAGAAAAGGGACGAAAAGAATAAATACATATATAGAAAGATAGAGAGAGAGAGAGAGAGAGAGAGAGAGAGAGAGAGAGAGAGAGAGAGAGAGAGATGTGAGTGTGCGTGTCGTGAGTTCTGAATGAGCTCGAGCCTTTGTAGTACGAAGTATGAATGAACGAACGAATGAATACAACCTGCGCCAACCACCCCGTCGTCCCTTTCCTATCCCTACGCCTTTTGCCTCCCGTCTTACGTTTGGTTAAAAAAAAAAAGAAAAAAAAAAAAAGAAAGAAAGAAAGACCTTTTTCTATCTTCGATCCTCCTTTTCTCTGTGTGAAGAAACGATAGAGAATCGATCCTTATTTCACTTGCACTAAAAGAAATTTTTATATCTCACTTTAAATAATATTTATATTCATATAAAAAAAAATCGATTAGACAATTTACATCGTTCAATAATTAGTTATAGCAATAGTTATTAATTCGTATAAATTAATCGTCAAAAAAGTATATATCATCGAATCATTCGTTTGTAATATTTATTGTTTAGAAAAACGATTTTATTATTTTTTTTTTTTTTTTTTTTTTAGAAATAGAAAAAAAAGATGTGTAAGATGTTTTTCATTAGTGAGAAGAACGTAAAGTCGATGAAACCGAAGACGACTAAGACGACTAAGACGACTACGACGACGACGACGAGGATGAGGACGACACGACGCGACGACGACGACGACGAGAAACGTTCGTTGCTTCGCGTCACGTACATGCGTCGCGTCGCACGTGCACGGACCCACAAACGATGGCGCACACACGGAGAAAAACTCACGCGTGCGCGCCCGTGTATATCGTGTGTATAAATTAAAACTTGCTGGCATTCGGAGACGCTACACGACAAAGGCGATTCCTTCTTTCTATGTCGTGTGCGTGCAAAATTGATTTCTCGAGGGCCAGTGGTTTTCAAACTTTTGCGACAAACCCTCCCCCTATTACGACCTACCTCCTCCTCCTCCTCCTCCTCCTCCTCCTCCATCATCCCTCCTACTCTTCTCTCTCAACGCCACTGTTCAATTTTTTTTTATACGAATATAATAGTCTATAATTTGTCTCTTTGCGTTAGCATTTATTTCGTTATAGCTGACTTTTAGATTCGTTAATACATACCTACGATTTGCTTCTTCTTTAACTTGAAATAATACATCGAATCGTTTCAAATGTTTAATTTAGAATGATTATATCTATATGACAATTATTCGTTATTTATAATCTTTCGACGATCTCGCTTTTTTCTTTTTTTTTTTTTTTTTTTAATCGGCGTTAAAAAGACATCGATGATTTAATTTATTAATCGATAATATCGCTTTGAAAACCATTGCCTTAGGCTCTAAAAGAACGACGTCGGTCCGCTAACCAAAAAAGGATCGACGTATCATTGTGACGCCATTGGTACCTTTATGGGAAAGCTTAGTCAATCGTACCGACGAGTACAATGATTATTTGTTAAGCAACCACCGCGTTTTAACTAACCACGATGGGCCACGCAGCATTCTGATCATTCCCTCTCTCTCTCTCCCTCTCTCTTTCTCGTTCTCGTCTATCTTTCTCTTTTTCTTCCTCACCACCAACAGCAGCACGTCGGTGTTCTTTTTCAACATGATTATCTTTTCGAATGGCCGTGAAATCGTCCAACGACACATTATTAACTATTCAATTATTAATTAGATACCGAAATATTAATGCGATTAATTAGGATTCTAATCGCGCACATATTTAACTTGAATTAGTATCAATTATTTAACAAAAACATTTCTCTTCGTCGCTTTTCTTTCTTTTATTCATTGCTCTACGACAATATCCGATTGATCATGACGCCAAATCGTGCATCGTCCATTTAACTTGAAATTTGTCAATTATTTAAAAAGAAAAAAAAAAAAAAACAAGATTTCTATATTTGTTCTTTCCTATTTATACATTCTTTCATATCGCAAATGATATCATCCATTTAATATTTATTTATCAAGTATACAAGTTTTAGATAGTCGACTGTAAAAAAATATCATAATTTTTCTGAGAGAATGAGAAATCGAGTTGAGCCGAAACAAAGTAGGTTTGGAGTAACTCGCGAATCGTCTTCTTCATCGTCCGCGGTGAAGCGTGCAAATAGTGAACGAGCAGAGACGAAGGAGAAGGAGGGGAGGGTGTGAGAGGGAGAAGAGGGACGAGGAGGAGGTGGAGGAGGGCTACTCGCACGCTCCGACTTTCCCTCGTTCAGCCACGGTCACTGTTGCAATGACGTAAGGCCCCCCTAGAGTAGAGACTAGATAATTGTTGGCCTGCTAGCTAGCGCAGAAGAGACTCGCTTTATAATCTTCTCCATCATTCCGTGCCATTCCATTCTATTTCGTTCGACTTTCGTCTCTTTTATTCGTTGCTACTATTTCCTTTTTCTTTTTTTCCTCTCTTTTTTCTCTTCTTATTTATCACGTCTTCTTCCCATTTTTCGTTTTCATTGATAAAAGAACGTTTTTACACTTTAACTGGTTTCTATTCCTAACACGTGTCCTAAACGTACGTATATATATATATATATATATATATATATATATATATATATATATATATATATGTATATATACGTGTGTGTGTGGGTAGATGGGTATATATACATTAAAGGTACATATGTAATTTAAAGAAAAAAAAATTGTATATCTTCAAAGAACGAACGAATCGATCGAGGAAAATCTATACAAATATTAATAATCGTGGTCTCGATCGATTTGAAGAAAAAGAAAAAAAGAAAAAAGAATGAAAATATGAGATATTTCGCAGGACTTGATGGCATGTATGCAATACTATCTGCGAAAGATGAAGAAGAAGAAGAAGAAGTACAAGAAGAAGAAGAAGAAGAAGAAGAAGAAGAAGAAGTACAAGAAGTAGAAGGCGTGAGTGACGGCAGACGATGCTAATGAGAGATCCTATCACTTAGCCTGACGTAACATGGCGGCAACTTCGTTCTTAAGTTCGAGAGAGTTAATTCTATCAGAATAAAAGGAAAACGTTTCATTCATCATCCTTCGTCCGACGAATCGATCGTTATATTAATTAAAAAAAAAAAAAGAAAGAAAAGGGAAAAAAAGGAAAAAGAAAGAAAAAAAGAAAAATGACCATAATAATTTTAATTACGTAGTTTAGGGACGCTTTAACGTAAGGATCATTCAAATTTGATAAATCGATCTATCGACTTACCATCGTTATGATATTGTCTCGAGGCCAACGAAACGGCGCCGGACGATGGCTGTTGCGTAGGGGCTGTTGCCTGAGTGGTAGGACCATGCGTTTGGCCGGACGAGTTAGTGCTGTTAGAACTAGCTGGTGTCGTAGCTGGACTCTTGTGTTCCTGATGACCAGACGAATCCTGGTATCCCAAAAAATCACCTAAATCTGGGACGCATACGCTCTCGTACAAGTTGCTCGCCGTAGTGTTCTCCAGTGAGGCCTTTTCAGCATCGACATCTGAATTTAAAATTAATTTCAAAACGAATGAATCCCGAATGAATTATTTTTTCTTCGATCTTCAGCATCCATTTTTCTTTTCTTATTACCACCTAATAAATAGATCCTTAACTATGATAATGTAAGAACTTCGATATATTTATTCTCTACGAATGATCATCGCGATGATTAATCAATCAAATCGAAATAACAAGTAAATGATATTAATTTCATTTTAATATATATTATTAAAAAAGAAACAAGTCGAACGATCCGTTCGAGACGAGGATTCGTGTAACGTCGGACGAAAGGCAATCAGACCGAGAAACGAGCTTTTATCTATGGCTGATAGCGTTATATATGCGACGCAATTATGACCACAAAATGGAACATGCTCGTGATAGAAGCAGATTAATTATCCTGCTTTTGAAAACTTTCCACGATCCAACGATTGTTAGTACTTATAAAAGAAGCATTTTTTTTTAACGTGAAATCATGAAAAGGAAATATAAAACGAAGATGCATTTTATGCTGCAAGGATATATATATATATATATATATATGTATCTATATTTTCTAAACGCATAGAGTCTTAGCTAGGTAATTTCGCAATGGCCCGGTACAACAATAGGACAAATTGAAAGAAAGCGAGGCAACAACAACGCGATGATCTACCGCGCAGATCGCTCCGGTCAGCGCGGAGCAAGTAACTAAGTTTCACCGTGACTCGATCGTGCTTGCCACAAATAGGAGGAGGATGCAGCTTTTCAGTTTCTACTTTTTTTTTTTCCTTTTTTTTTTCTTTTTTTTCTTCTCTTCTTTTTTTTCACTTTGCAGGCGCAACAACGTTTCCTAATATCCGTTCTCGTTCATGGAATCAAAGCGATTACCCACGCTGCTCGGCGTATGTCACGGCGTTGTATGTATAATAACGTGCTAGAATAAACACTTTATTACCTCCGTCGTCATATAGATCATTTGCGAGGATCTAAATGATCGTGGAAGATGATAATGATGATGATGATAATGATGATGATAATGAAGATGACGATGACGATGACGATGAACATACGTGAGAACATAGGCACGTTTACGTATGACATTTGATTTTAATTGTATATAGGTATTCGGTTGTATAGACATCGAATGTATGTACATATGTTAAATTTGAAAAAAAAAAAAAGATAGAAAGAAAGAAAGAAAGAAAGAAAGAAAGAAAAGAAAGGAAAGAAATGAAACACGCAGGAACGACAGGCTACGTCAATTTTCTAGCATGACGAATAGAGAAACGCGAATTAATCGATAAGGAAGTATGGGAGTTCGCTCGATGGAAGTTAAATCATGGATGAAGCTCCGCTTCCTGTCCTCCTTTCGATCCCATAGTTTTTTTTCTCCTTTCTTCCTTTTATTTTCGATCGATTTAGATGCTCTCTCGACGTAGAATAATTAATTATTCTTGACGAACGAATCGGGAGAGAAACATTTATAAAAAAAAAAAAAAAAAAAAAAAAAAAAGAGAAAAGAAAAAAAAGAAAACGAAAGAAAAGTTTAAAACGATCGTCTCGCTAATAAGAACATATAAATCGAGATCTATAGAAATGTCTTGTCGATGAAAAACATTCAAAAGTTCTCGTTTTCCATTTCGTTTTCGTTTTCGTTTTCATTTCCTATCACCGGATAGATAGATCTAGAGAGATCGAAACTCGAGTGGATCCCTTAGGTATTCAATCGCCGGCTTGTAAAAGCACCTAAGTGGCCGAGACATTGGCACGGGGCTATTCTGTTGGTTGCAGGATATCCGGAATAAGAATTTCTATACCGAAAACTTTTCTCTCTCTCTCTCTCTCTCTCTTTCTTTTTTCCTTCTTCTTCTTCTTCCTCGTCTCGTAGTACTTCTTTCTCCCTTCCTATTCTCTCCTTCGTTCGAATAAAAACTCTTAACGTCGATTCAATGTACGTAGGATGAAGTGGAGGAGGAAGGTACCACCACCATCACCATTATTATTACTACAACTACTACTACAAATACTACTACTACTACTACTACTACTACTACTACTACTACTACTACTACTACTACTACTACTACTACTACTACTAGTACTACTACTACTACTACTACTATTACTTCCCCTTCGTCATTGTCCTTTGTCCTTCCCCTTCATCATTTGTCCGCGTACCTGCCGTGATATTGCGATTTTACGGAAATTCGATCTGTTTTTACCGATCCTGCTGCTCCTGCAGGACTACTATATCTAACGATCCGTCTATCTACATCGATCTGCACCGTACCACCTAAGTACGTACTATACGAACTTTTTCTTACGTAGTATTTTTTTTTTTTTTTTTTTTTTTACACGTTCTCACCCTTTTCGTTTAGTGATTACGTGTCTATGGATAAATTAATCAATGTACGAGCGCGTCAATCATTGACTGATTTTTTTTCTTTCTTTTTTTGTTATATCGATTATAAAAGTGGTTTGAAAAAACAGGTGCAATGACGATCTATTTCCGTCGCAGAAGAGTGTGTTCGTGTATGTGTGTGTCTTCGTTTTTCTCGATATTCTGTTTTCTTTAATCTTCCTTTACACGTTCCCACCCTTTCAGTGGAAGTTACGAATCTACGGATATATTAATCAATGTACGGGCGTGTCGATCGTTGACTAACTTTTTCGTAGACACGAAATTTTTTGTACCGATTATAAAAGAGTCTTAAAAAAACAAGTCTAATGACCATCGCCATTTCCATCGCAGATGAGTATACTTATAGACGTGTACACTTTTCTCGACACTTTTGTTCTTTTTTCTTCTTTACACGTTTTCACCCTTCTCGCGGATAATCTACGGAGAAGTTAGTCAATGTATTCAATTATTCAACTCGTCGATCATTGATTAACTCGTTCGACTGTAAAAAGAGTATACAAAGAAACAAGTGTACGAGTGTATTCATACCAAAAAGACAAGAAAAGAAAAGAAAAGAAAAGAAAAGAAAAGAAAAAAGAAGGGAAAAAATAAATAAAAAGAGAAAAATTACGCACCTTTCTGAAGTATTTCGAGGTGTTCCCATAGAATGTCACCCATGAAGGCCGGGGCACGTGCTAAAAAGGATTCCTTTCCCATAGCGCAAATCTGTTTTCCGGTCATGTGCTGCCAGGGTTGCATGGCCACACCCTCCAACGAAAATTCACCGATAGCCCAATGCAACCAGTGGGCGACAGCTGCTTCCGACCATTGCCTTGGGTCTGAAAAAACATGTATATGAGATTATCTCATTAAGAACGATACCAACGTATACATTATCTCGGATATCACTTCGAGTTCCTGCGTAAACTGGGGCAGAAAGAATCAAATATGTATTCTTTCATGGAGTCATTATTTTTATATTTAAAAAATACAGAACGGATGGAAATTTTCTAAGCGGTTTTGAAAAATCGATTACTGTCATCGATTATTTATGTCGCTATTACAAAATCGATTATTATCATTATTACTAGAAAATTAAAAGTCTAAGAGATCTCGAGAAGGAGTAATCGATTTTCGATATCACTTAAAAACTTTCAGCGCACCCTCGTAATTGTTCATTAACGACACACCATGTACACGTTGCTAAAGTTCGATAGTAGACGTTTCGATAAAAAGAAACAAAAAGAAAGAAGAAAAAGAAAAAGAAAGAAGAAGAAGAAGAAGAAGTTATAAGAAATGTCGACGGCGACGAACCGTCGTTAAAGATTCCTATAAATAATGTATTTATTATAAATCTAATAGAAGAAACACAAAGAGACATAGAGGCTATAGTAAATCCATATAGAGTTCTCTTTGGGTAGAAGGAATACCGAGAAACATTGGAATGTCCCATTTGAAGTGCGCGCCCATATTTGCACGCGCGTCTTGCATTGTTTCGCGGTATCTTCCTACGTAAAAGTACAGTTCGGCTCATAATGCAAACAGAAATGATGTCGGCGAAACGAAACACCGCACGTTGACGTCTGACCAACTGACTCTTCATTTCTTTTTATTTTCATCGAAAGAGAGACAGAGAGAGAGAGAGAGAGAGAGAGAGAGAGAGAAAGAACGAAAATTAGAAACTCATTATCAACTTATAACGAACTTATTAAGAATTCATTAGTTTTAACGCAAAGCTTACAAGCATTTCAAACGAAAAAGCTATATTCATTTAAGAGATCGTTTAGCACGATGTGATGATCGTTTAACAGAACGACGTTAAAAAGAAAAATAAAATAAAATAAAGAAGAGAGAAAAAAAAGGAAAAGAAAACGAACGTTTTCTTTCTCTCTCTATCTATCTATCTATCTATCTGTCTCTCTATATATCTCTCTATCTCCTTCTCTCTTGCTCCGAAGAAGGAGGTGCGAAGGTAAACGTTCAGAAGAGTTAACAAAGTCGAGACAAAACGGCCAGGTAAAAAAAGGAACAAAATTCACGTGTCACGAACGAAGTTGGTATACCTATAACGATCGAAATCTTTCCTTCGATCGAAATACACACTTTTCTCTCTCCCTCTCTTTCTCTCTCTTTTCTTGAGCTACGTGATGAGAGAACCAACCATCTTTTTATGAATGGAAGCCGACGATCGAACAAGAGAGACAGAGAGGGACACAGAGAGAGAGAGAGAGAGAGAAATAAAGAAAAAGCATTGAGATTCGTAGAAAACGATGAGATACTTTCGCGCATACATTGAGAGAGAGAAAGAGAGAGATGTGGCCGATAATATAATATAAATATAGAAAAGGTGAGTAAAGAGCAAGGCGAGCGTGTCTAACGGCATACCGCCATCAAAGCGACCGCCGATGTTTGAGGATCGTGCCGATGTTTACACAACTTATTCCTTGTCAGTATTGTTAACAGACTCTCTCTTCTCTCTCTCTCTCTTTTACTCTCACTTTTTCTCCTTCATTTCTCCTCTACCTCTCAGTCGTCCCTCGTCTTCCATACGAGTAAGATCTCATTGTTCAGAGTTTCGAGTGCGCACACGTAAGGTTTTCGATAATATAAATTCTTTGAATCGTTCGCTCGATTTTTATATATATATATGTATGTATGTATATAAGTATCGTATTAATATGTTATATTGATATATTATATAAGTAAGTATATAATATAATAATGATATGTAATGATGACGACGCGACGCTTATTTAGAAAATACGAAAGTCGAAAATAAATAATATATAAAACGTTATTATTGGATAATCAAACAACGATAACCGAAAAAGTACACAGGCATGTATGTATACGTTCTACGGAGAGAAAGATTTGTGAAAATCAAAGTTTTTCCAAAAGACAGGACCACGATGATCTCGGTTAGTTGATTTAGGAAGGTCCACCAACGCAGGTGGGTAGGAACTTTTATGTACCTGTTGTACAAACGCACTTTATCTTTGCCATAACATGTTTCCTTTGTTTCCTATAAAAAAAAAAAAAAAAAAAAGAAAAAAAAAAAGATGAAAAAGTGTGAATACGGAACGACAAAGAAAATACATTATGATAGTATTAATCAACGTTAAAATTATTCGAACACTCGAATGAATAATTTATATAATTAAAACAGAAATGTTAATGTTTATCGTTACGACGAAATAGGGAAAATATTTTATAATATTTTTGATTTATTCAAACACGTGTACTGTTTAATCAAAATATGGAAACAACAAATTTTCTTGATAACTATTAAAGATCAATCGTATGAATTACCATATATATATATATATATATACATTTCTCGAGACTCCGAAATTTTTAAGATCAATTCACTTTTCCTCAAATTAATTAAAAACTACGAGGTCGAAAAAAAGGAACTTTTAAATCGTTCTAAAGGATCGACGAAAGTTCGTGTTAACACGAAGGACACAACACAGACAGAGAAGGACGAATAGATAAACATAGATAAACAAAAAAAGAGAGAGAGAAAGAGAGAGAGCCAGACAGACGTACAGACGATCAGACAGACAGACAGACAGACAGACAGACAAATAGACAGAAAGGCAGACAGACAAAGTTCAAGCTTGAAATGGCAATCGTTGGTTCACGGAGGTCAGACCATGGAAGTGATCTGCTGGCCCGAGGGTACGAACTCCGGGGCATGTAGACCGGAAGTAACGTCACACCCGCGTGGCTCTGAATGCGCATACCGGATGTGTGGCATCGGCTCCCCATCAGAGAACCATCAACATCACATTCACAATTCCTGCACATCGTCGGCTCGTCGCACATCACATTACATCGTGCCTAAGTGCGGGCGTCGCACGCGATCTATCTACCAGTATAACGTACCTACATATATATTATATATACGCCACACGTAGAAAGACGTATGTATTTATCTCTATACAATAATACAAGTAATGTCTATGTAGTAGTAATAATAGTAGTAGTAGTAGTAGTAGTAGTAGTAGTAGTAGAAGAGTTCTTTCGCGCGTATCCATCACTTTCATGATTTTCGTTCTCTTCGTTCTTTTTTTTTTGTTCTTCTTTTTTTCCTCTCTTTTTCTCTATTTTTTTTTTTTTATATATATTGTTGGACGAATGTCGAATATCAAGGCAAACGATCGACGCGAAAACAACGAAATTAAAGAATACTGTTATTCGATCAAATTAGTTAGTCACGCTCTTGTTCATATTTTCTTATTGTAAATATCGAAAAAAGGAAAAGAAGAGTAATAATAATGATAGTTTATAAATGATAATTGTGTGCGGTTTTTATAGTATTTTACTTAGGTTATTCATTTGCATTTAAGAAAGAAGAAGATATATAGAGACTAACCTTTCGTTATATTTAGACGTACTCGTTCCTTCTCCCAAGAAGCGAAAGAGGCCTCTAGGGCCTCTGTCATTTTTTTGTTGGTACCAGGCGTTAATGGCGGCACTTGTGCCGGTATATCTGTAACACAGTATGTAAAAAAGAAAGGTAATATATATACTAATACGATTCCGTGTAATATAAATGGAATACATACTTTATCGCCCGAATATAAATATAATCTAATATGCCGATATATTATCAAGATGATCTGATTTGTTCGAGATATCAAGGGACATGTTTCTTATTGCACCTAACTCAAAATCGACAACAATTATTACGCGTGAAAGAATTATTTTCTTGGAAAATAAATTTACTTTTTTTGGTTCGTCTGGTTACGAAAAAAAAAAAAAAAAAAGAAAAGAAAAGAAAGAAAAAAAAAAGAGAACTTCTTTTCTCCTTATCCAAACGTTCGAAACGAAAAATATTTAACTTCGATCACTTTCATAATCACCGGTTCAAATAATAGAGATATTTAACATTCTTTTTCTTCCTTTTTTTTATAATATATATATATATATATATATATATATATATATATTGCAAGTATATCTTACGTAAGAGAATCTCGTGTCATTACTCAAGGACGTATTGTTAAGAAATATATTTTTATAAATCGTTCCCTATGGAAAGTGAGAATCATGGTGAATGCGTCATGGTAAGAGAAAGAGACTCTCTTTCGCGCGCGAGAGGGCAAGTTAATGGTATTTCTCGCGAATGCATACACGAAAGGAGAGAGAGAGAGAGAGAGAGAGGAGGGCAAGTATATGTGTATATGTAAATGGATATGTATACGTGTACGTATACGTGTGTTTGTGTGTGTGAGCGTGCGTCAGGTGTCGTAGCGGTGGCGTCAGCGCCAGCGGCCAGGGGCACCATCCTAGATAGCATCGTCGTAAAAGAGGGATACAACTGGTAAAGGCAGGTGCAGGTGCATATTCTCGTCTCTGTCTTTTCTTCTTCTTCTTCTTCTTCTTCTTCTTCTTCTTCTTCTTCTACTTCTCTTTTCCCATATATGTATATATATATATATATATATATATATATATATATATATCTATGTATATACTTTGAAGCACTCTATGCGCCATACGCACCATGGCAAATGGCGTGGCACCTTATGGCGTATTTCTGTCAATTTTATATAGTCCGTGTTCGATCGTTGGTCTTAACTTTCTTATAAACTGCATACTTCCATAGAAAATTTGTATTTAATAAACTAATGTATTAATCAATGATACGATTATACATAAAGATTTGTTCTCTTGCTCTTTAAAATAAAACAGATAAGAGACTTTTCTTCGCGGGTTAATTAATAATGAAAATTATGTTAAAGCTACGTCATATATTTATTAACTCTCTCTCTCTCTCTCTCTCTCTTATTTTCTCTTTCTTTTTTTTTTTTGTTTTCATTTAACGAATGACGACGTCTTCACGTCGTATACGTATTTACTTTATACAAATCCTAGTCGTGGTTCATAGAATTAAAAAAAAATAAATAAATAAGAAAGCAAAATAAACAATGTTAACGATAGAAACGTACGCATCGACCATACGTAGTAGAAGAAAACGTAGAGAGAGAGAGAGAGAGAGAAAAAAAGGAAACATTGAGACACGACCGTTTGAAAGAAATCGCGAGAAAGAGAAGAATTGTTATTACGTTATCCACAAAAGCACGTTTCGTCGAGGAATCACGGTGGCAAAAGTCCATTAAGCATGCGCTACGCGACCGCTCATGCGGTCAATCATGCGTACCCGTCGTCCACAACGACTACGACGACGAAGAAGACGACGACGACGACGACAACGACGACGACAACAACGACAACGAAGAAGACGACGACGACGACGACGATGAGGAGCATACACACATATACATTTACAAAGTAAGTATCTATAATATTTAACGCGCGCGCAAAACCGCACCATTTAAGGAACGTATGGCTACTTTATCGGCTCGTGCGACTCTTCTCGATATACATATATATATACATATATATATATATATATATATATATATATTTTATTTCGATTACGTTCACACTCGTTATGTCACGTCTTTGAATTTCTTTCGTACGTTCTTCAAATAATAATAATAATAATAATAATAATAATAATAGTAATATTAATAATAACAATAGTTATTCGTGATTATCATACGATATTTTAATAACTTCCTTCGTTCGTTTTTTCGTTCGTTCGTTTCTTCTTTTTTTTTTTTTTTTTTTTTTTTAATATGTATATTTTTCGTTAGATTGTATTATATCCAAGTCTCGTAGAACGTTGACTCTATAAAGATGTAATAACGTAATTAAATTCGTTGGGAGTAATATTAAACGAAATGAAATACTCGTTTCTGATCATTACGATGATTACAACGGATATCGATAAAAGTATGGAATTTATTATATAAAATTTGTAGAAATTCGTAAAATATATACACACATGTACGCTTACGTATAAGCCAGCTGCTGTTTTCTTATGTATGACGATACTTCGATAGAATTTGTTTATTCTTAAAAAAGAAAAAAAGAAAAGAAAAAAAAGAAAAAAAAAAGAAAAAGAAAAGAAAAGAATCGTTCGTTGTCGTCGTTGTCATCGCCTCGATCGAAGGAGCTTTGAACTATCGGTCGAATTAATCGAAATGGTAATATGCAAAGCACCTTCGAATATGACTCTTGACCCAGCCGACACCTGACCCGTCTTCTCGTTCAACATAAATTTCCATAACCTTGCGTTATTTAGTACTCGAGCGCATCCACACATATACACACTTGAAAATACCCCATACTAATTATACCGGTAGATAAGTATTCCCCTTTAAACGATAACCTTAATTCGCTTAAAAAAACCATTCGTAGACGATTCCAACTAAAGCGTTATAATAATACCTATTAAAAAAAAGTCAACTTTGTTTTCTCCGCGTTTGACTTTTATTCTCCCCCCCCCCTCTCTCTCTCTCTCCTCTCCCCCATTCTTTTTTCTTTTTTATTCATTTTATTACTGGCACGTTTTAAAAGAAAAGAGTTAGATCCACTTAAGTTAGATCCATTGTAATTACTAATTAATCTTTCATAAGAACGCCTTTCGGTGCAATAAATTGAAAAGGCCGACGAAACGTTTCTTTTATCGATCTAATGTTTATTACATGAGATTAATGCAATAAACATTACGTAGACGTACCAATTCTAATACATAGCTTGATCCAACATATAAAACTAATAACAGTAAAAACAATAATAATAATAATAATGATGATAATAATGACAATAACAATAGTAATAATAAATGTAAATGTATTTTCATACTTGGTATACGTATCCATTCATTTTTACCATCTCTCTACTATTTTATTATAATATACTAAAACGTTGCAAAGTTTCGTTTGAAAAATAGATTGTCTTAATTATCGCATAAATTGATTGATACGTAAAGTACCAAGTAATCTCATTGGCGGATAAAAAGACAACGGAATAACCGCATCGTTAGTCAGGCAAAAGGGCACACCGCTCATTTTCTTTCACCAGTTAAAGTGGGTTCCTACCCCTCGACAAGCTTAACGGACGTAGGACACGTGCCACCATCGTCTTCTCTCTTTCCTTCTCCTCTTATTCTCCTCTTTCTCTATAAACTCACAGCAGCCAAACGAACGCTGCAGCTGTCGCGAACGAGCTAGTCCTTGCATCAAAATGTTTTCAAAGTTCTTCTTAATTCGATTATACTTTCCTTATTTCTTTTGTCTCTCTTTTCCGAATAGGTATATATTATATTAATCGTTTATCTCTATTTTTATAATTCAATAAATATATATATATATATATTTATTAATATATAATTTGTTTATTACATGTTAACGTGATATATATATATAATAAATAAATAGAAAAAAGAAAGAAAGAAATGACAAGAAAATATATTCAAACGTTAGTTGGAAGATAGTTTCAAAGTAATATATTTTCTGTACTCATTCGAGCAGAAGAGCTCTCTCTCTCTCTCTCTTTCTCTCCACGAAACGAGTTGTAGGAATTCGAGGTAACGTTTTAAAAGCGATCCACTTGCAAGAGCGATTTGCGCTCGGCCACTCGAGCTCGTTGCGTGTGCATTAAGAAGCCGTGCACGGTGCAAAGCGCCCTACTGTGTGGCGGCTTACCTTGCACCCCGCGTTCAAGCAGGTCCGCTTGTTGTTAGGGAACGTATTTGTACACCTGTTGCATCGTTCGGCGATTACCGTAAAAGGCCCGTCTTCATTCGTTAAACAGAATTCAGATGGATAGGGTTCTTTTTCTATTCGCGAAAGATATTAAATCGTTTCGCATTACGTACGCATTTCTTTTTTCTTTTCTTTCGTAATTAAAAGACGAGATTATATATCTTTTTTTCTTTCTCTCTCTCTCTCTCTCTCTCTTTCTCTTTTTTTTTTTGTAAAGAAATTAATGAGAAAAATTTTATAAGACCGCATAGATATTCTATATTTTTTGTTATTTTTATTTAGTCGAGATTGACTAAAAAGAAAGAAAGGAAAAAAGAAAACAAAAAGATTAGGAAATATTAAGGATACATATCATTGTATATACATGGTACAACAGAGATCGTCCGTGTTAAGCTTTAAGGGCAGATAGGAAGAACTTTGGAGGGAGGAGGAGGAGGAGGAGGAGGAGGAGGAGGAGGAGGAGCAGAAGTTTTTGCCACAGGTCGAGCCGATAACGACGCGTTCACGACTATCAAGAAAAACCACATGCTTCCCTGAGATAAGAACGTAACCGAGCAAAGAGGAGGACTTAACGTCCAAGGACTTCCCTTCTCAGTAAGAATAATTGAATAAAATTAATACTGACAAGTTATCTGAATATTAATTAAAAAAAATTATAGATAGATAGATAGATAGATAGAGACAGAGAGACAGAGAGATAGATAGAGAAAAAAAGAGAGAGAAAGAGAGAGGAAAAGTAAAACGAAGATATTTTGATTTATTTTATATCATGAACGTAGACGTATCTATAAAATATGTATTATTGATTAGAATACTAAAATATATTAGAGTACATATAAATATACATATACATACACGCATATACATATATATATATATATAAATACTATAGAGATGTACAATACATATATACATATATTTAAATACGAAATAATATTCCAATATCCGGAATATAGAAATAAATCCGATTTAGGAGGAGAACAAGTTTTTTTTCTCGTGATCCTCTCTTTCGAAGTAATACATTAAAAGAGAAAGAGAGGGAAAGAGGAGGGTGAAGGGTGAGGCTTTAGGCGATAGGAGGAGTCGGCCGTGGCGATAAGCTTGAGCAGCAACAAGTGGTAGCGCCATTGTTGGCCGGTGATTATCAAGAAACCGCGTGTTTCGCCGAGATACGCTTTAGAAACGGAGTGTGTTCGATGATAATGGAATGGTGCACGGCATGCCGACTTCCTGAGGTGGTGCTACCAATACGAACATTAGCAGCGACTTGCATTGGTTCGTCGTCGTCGTCGTCGTCGTTGTCGTCATCGTCATCGTCGTCATCGTCGTCTGTTCAACGATGTAAGCCTCTCTCTCTCTCTTTCTTTCTTTCTTTCTTTCTTTCTATCTTTCTCTGTCTCTCTTTCTCTCTCACTCACTCAACGATATTGCCGTTGGACCGTAGGCCAATTATCGTGCCATGGCTGATTAGCCGTTACTCTCAGCGTGCCAGATAAAGTATGCGATTACGACGAATCGCATCGTTTATCGTTTCGCCACGAACGAGAGAGCTTTTACGTTCCTACTTCGGTATGTTTCTAACGAATAATATAAGAACGTATAATATATTAATAAAATCGTTTAATCGATCATTACATGTGTGTATATATATATATATATATATATATACACACATTTGGATAAGTTTGCATCAGGTAAATATATCTATTTAATCGTTAAATATTAATATTCATTTAAACAGAACGATATCACGAATTGTTAATTTTCTTAGGGGGGAAGAAAGATATTGTTGGGATTTTAAAGAAATACGATAGCAAAGTAGTAGTGTACGGAGAGGAGAATAGTAGAAGTTGGAAAGTTAAGGTTTACTCGAGTCGAGTAAGAGGAAGGAATCGAGTCGGCGCTCGGATTCCGTCTTCGACCGCAATATCTATGTACGAAGAAAACGGATCGAGCCATTCCCTCAAACCGGTTGGCAGGAAGCTTCGGTGCTCGATCGCTCGATCGGTGTGCTGGGGAAGCTCGGAGAGTTCGCGGATGAGTTTGCGAGAGTAGAGGTATACTCTACTTATGGAAGCGTCTCTCTCTCTCTCTCTCTCTCTCTCTCTCTCTCTTTCTCTCTCTTACTCTTTCTCTCTCTTTCTCTCTTTGGTACAGGAAACGACTGGTAGTAGTAATAGTAGTAGTAATAGTAGTAATAGCGTGGCGTCATTGACATCTCTCTGCCGAGCTGTCAGCGAGTAGTCACGTCCATGCGTTACATATATATATATATATATATATATATATATATATATACATACACATGCATATATATGTGTATACATATATATGCATACATAAGTACATACTACATACGTACATACATATATACATAGATACATAGATACGAATTAACGTATTTTCTCGTCGCGTTAATCTGCAGCAAGTAGAAACGATTGCACCGTATCCAATGTCAAAGTCAGAGTTAACATTTAGAGGGCGAAACGTGCTACGAGGGAATTGAGTAAAGAAAGGGAAAAAGGAAAGATTGTTGTTAGGAACGATTAAACGTCAAATGAAATCGACACGGTCGATTTAAATTGAGAAATATTTCGCGTCATATGTCGCGCCCACATACGCGCGATACTTTTCGTTTTCCAACGGGTAAATGCGTAAATTCATACACACGCACATATACATTTATATACATATATATTGTGTATATATACGCATGCATACGCACACGTATACGCACACACACATATATATATATACACATATACTTATGCACGAAAGTTCGATTTAGGCGCAGTTATATAGAGAACGTACCTCTCGGCCTGCCATACGACTTCATGGCCTTGATTCCCATTCCGACGTATGCGTCCGTAGTAGCGTAGTCCACGTACATGTGTGCCGTCGTCCTCGTATAATCGGCGAACATGCACGAACCCCGAGATACTGTCATTAGGCCGAATATCGATGATGGCGGTGCACGTGCGCGGTCGGCAGTCGTTCAGATCTGCCCCGCGACGAGACCTTCCTTCGCAAAAAGTCACCTTCGACGAGAACAACGACGAACAGTTTGACTCCACGATAACGATGACGACGACACTCGAAAAGACGCATTCTCGTACGAAAGAGATTGAAAGATATAAACTTCGAGAATTATATCATGAAGAAGAAGAAGAAGAAGAAGAAGAACGAGAAGAAGAAGAAAAAGAGAATATCGTTCGATGCCGTTCTCCACGACTCGACTGTGTCTTTGAAAATGACGACGATGACGAAGATGACGAAAAGAAGAAGAAGAAGAAGAAGAAAGTGATAGCAGAGGTGGTGGAGAAGCTCACAGTCGTGTCCAGCATGTGTTTGCTATCAATTCATAACCGCGAGCTACGGTGCTATTTCCGACTACCTGCTTGCGCAATAGGCCACTGAGAAAGAGGAAGAAGGACGGAGAGACAGAGCTAGCGTGGACGAAAATATGAATCGCCGCCTAAAATACGGCGTGAACGTGACGATCCGCGTAGGAGAAGAGGAAGGAGGAGGAGGAAGAGGAGAAGAAGATAAAGAAGAAGAAGAGGAGGAGGAGGAGGAGGAAGAGGAGGAAGAGGAGGAGGAAGAAAAGGAAGAGGAAGAAGAAGGGGAATACGAGGGGGTGGGTGGGGGTGGGCTCATGCACACTCGCGCACTCGCGCATCAAAGTACACGGCGACGACAACGACGATGACAACGACAATGAAGACAACGACGACGACGACGACGATGATGACGACGATGACGATGAGAACGACGATGACGATGAGAACGACGATGACGATGACCACTGGTAAGGGGTGGGGAGGGCGAATTCGGTTCCTCTCGACTTCGTCACGATATTTTTTGTTCTTCCTTTTTTATCCAATCGAGACAAGATTATCACAGGAACGTTACGATATATATATATATATATATATATATATATATACAATATATATGTATATATATATTTCTCTCGGTTAATTCACCGTCGCGATCCGCGTCGCCTTTATAAAACAGAGACGGAAAAGAGTCGGAGACGCTCGTCCGTTCGCGAAGCAAAGCACCGTGGCTGCTACGAGAAGATAGAGAGGAGAACGCGCGCGCGTACGGCGCGCGTGCGAGCGTTGCCAAGGAGGGGAGAGGATTTTAAGAGGGAGAAGGAGAAAGGAGGAGAGACGTTCAAGACGTTCGGGTGGGAGTACCGCGAGCGAAGGGACAAGAAAAAGAAGCGTGTGTCTGTGTGTCTATGTATAGGTGGGAGGGAGAGAGAGGAAGAGGGAGGAAGAGGGAGAGAGAGAGAGAGAGAGAGAGAGAGAGAGAGAGAGAGAGAGATGCATATGCGAGGGAGACGCACGTGGAGAGCAACGGACGGCTTCCTTCCTTCCTTCCTTTCTTTCTTTTATTATTTTTTTTTCTCCTAAGAAGACATAGTAAGCTCGCGATTATGCGAGGATTTTGATAAATTAACTCGCAAGACGCTTATTTTTTTTTTGCTCATTAAATATTTACATATAAGTATATATATTGTTTCTCTCTTTTTCTGCTTATTACGTATGTGTCATATATCGTTATAAAATTATATGATAATGTATGAACGTAATTTTTAACACAAGTTTCATTAATAATTATATATGTATATATACATACATACATATGTATATATATATCTATATATGTATTATTGTGATTGAAAAAATCAAATATCTCCGGAAGACGACTGGAAGAGGGAAATTAATAAGACGAAGGGCATCATTGAGTAAGGGGAGAGAGAGAGAGAGAGAGAGAGAGAGAGAGAGAGAGAGAGAGAGAGAGAGAGAGAGAGAGAAGTTAGAACGGCTGAGAAACAGAGAGAAAGAAAGAGAAAGAAAGAAGAAGTGGTGGGGGAGACACACTTGACTCGCAACCCCCCACCATTCAGTTACTCGGTCTTCGCCAGTTTTATGAATGAATTCTCCCGTGGAGAAGCCCGAGGCGCGCGACGTATTGCGGCGGCTCGAGACCGAACGTAGCCGAGTACGGCCGATGTTAGCCGAGCGAGCCAGGGCCGTTTCCTTTCTTCAATCGCGGCGGCTCGCTTACTCGGATTCATTCATGCTCGCGTTTAGTCAGCGGCCGGTAGTAAGTACTTCGTTCACACACGAGACACATTGACGGTTCTTTTTTGAACCGCTCTTCCCATCATTCTTTGTATATGTATGTATGTACGTATGTATGTATCATGTATAGAGACATTTGTACATATATTTCTAGGTATATATCGTTCTATGTATTTCATTTGAAATTCTTATTAACAAATTATACATTCCCATAATTATCTCTTTTTCAGAAACGATATTAAACAGTATTATTCTCTCGAAGCATATTGCGTTGCTTATTGAAACGTCCTTGCAGAGACACATGTGCAAAAGCGTACGAGAAACTTCGTAAATAATTTAACCTCGGTTAGAAGAGAAACGTTTCGTATGATTCGTTACCGAACGAGCTCTGTCGTTTCGCGCGCGCAAGGAGAAAAAGGAGAAGAAAAAAAAAAAAGAAAAATAACTGCGCCTCGTCTCGTGTTAGCGTGTAATTATCCTTGAGATTCCGTCGGTTGTCTTTTAATATTTTTCTTCGGTTTTCTCTCTCTCTCTCTCTCTCTCTCTCTCTCTCTCTCTCTCTCTCTCTCTCTCTGTCTCTCCTTATTATATCCGGAGAGAGAAAGAGAGAGAGAAAGAGAGAAAGAGAAAGATAGTACCGGTTACGAACGGACGCAGGTTATTAAATGGTGCGCGCGATAAAGGAAAGAGAGCTGACGCGGAAGCGAATGGTTACGACTAAGATAGATTTTACGATGAATAAGATAGAGGAGATAGTAAGATCGATAAAGAATATTATGAACGGACGATATAAGACTACTGTCGTTGAGAAAAGCGGACGACGATGCGTATGATTACAATCCATAAGTACCCATCATTTTATTTTTTACGTGTTAGTAATTATGGAAATAGTACGAGTGAAAAATATTGAACCATTAAAAAGTATATATGACTCGGGTCACTTTCATAATCACCAGTTCGCATAGACTTTGATCGTGAGAAATAATTATTCGTTTTATTTGCAAATATATTTTTAAAAAATCATATATATATATATATATACACATACATACATATGTATATACGCATACATGTATTTGGTAATTTATTATAGATTTATAAATAATATCTTGCGAAACAATAATTTTTTCGAGTGTTCGCGAAAACGACCAAGTTTATTACCTGAAGGTTTTCAACTTCGAAGTTATTAACGAGACGCGTGGAGAGGTGAAAATTCTTGCGGCACGCGTTTCCGGTAGCTGGCTCATTCATAAATCCGCCGTCTCCGCCAACACCAACACCAACACCAACACCAACACCAACACCAACACCAACACCGTCACCGTCACCACCGTCACCACCGTCACCATCGCAACCGCCACCGCCACCGCCACCGTCACTGACACGATATTGCCAAACGCGATTTAACTTTTACCGCTGCATAAAAAAAAGGAGAAGAATTCTGATCTACTCCAATAACCGGTTATATCATGAGTATTCGTATCAATGATCGAGAATGCTCTTTCGACTTATTTCACAGATCCGTTTCCGTTCTTTTTTTTGTCCTTTTTTTTTGAATTAAATAAAAAAAGAACCATAGAGAAAGAGGGGGGAGAGGGAGGGGGAGGGAGGGAGGGAGGGAGGGAGAGTGCAAAAGATGCGAGGAAAGATAAAAAAAGGAAAGAAAAGAAAAGAAACAAACAAACAAAAAAAAAGAGGAAGAGGAAGAAGAAAAAGAAGAAGAAACTGAAGTACTCGGGAAGAGTAAAAGTACATAGTATAGGAACAAGATCGATAAAAGAGATTTCCACGGTAGTGCATGTACTAGTTACCCGACTAATCTACGAACATGAGAAATCATAAAGAAAAAAAAAGGGAAAAGAGATAAAAATTCTGAAAGGATAGGCAACGTAACACGTAAGGTAGATCGTAGATCGTGCCGGAGGCTAGACTACTTTTTAGGCGAAATTTTTCGAGATTCACCGTAAGCAGGAAAACGAATGGGGGATGTGTCTTGTATGCGTATATCAAAGAGAAAGAGAGAAAGAAAGAGAGAGAAAGAGAGGGAGATGGAGAGCGTGAGAAGAACGTACTCCTTGCGTTTGCTCTTGCTGCCAGAAGGCGAAGCTACCTCCTCCTCCTCCTCCTCCTCCTCCTCCTCCTCCTTTTCTTCCTCCTCCTTCTACTTCTACTTCTCCTTCTTCTTCGTCTTTTCTTCCTCGGCACTCCTCGTGCGTAAAAGAGACGACCGCTCGCGGAACCACGTCATTTCCTTCGGAGGAGGAGGGATCGAGAGCTCACCTGCCCCGCTACGGTCACTCGACTTCCGGCAACCCCGGCTTGCTCGGGTTCTCTCATTCGTTCTCTCGCTCGTTCTCGCCTATGGCCCACGGCCATGTAACCGTGACTTCTCTCTCGCTAATGCTTCCGCTCCCCTTTCCGTCACACCGTAGATACACATTTTTTCTCTCTCTCTCTCTCTCTCTCTCTTTCTCTCTTTCTCTCTCTCTTTCTCCCCTTTTCTTCTTATACAAACACTCTATAATAATGATAATAATAATAATGGACAACGTCTATAGCGTAAACTTTCAGTCTTGTAAAATATATCCTTCTCTCTCTCTCTCTCTCTCTCTCTATATATATATATATATATATATATATATACATATATATATATATATATGCTTACTAATTAATACAATTATTTCATTTCATCATTGGTTCTTATAATAATAGTTAATAATATTCGATGTTTCGAAATAGATGATTTCTTTCTTAATTAAATGTCATTTGGAAAATGAATATGAAAAGATATATATATATATATATATATATATATATATATATATATACTTGTTATATACGAACGAGTCGAGTAAAAAAATGTTTAAATAACGTCGTAACGATTAATTCAGTATAATTTGACTCGGCGCAATCAAGATTTTTCCTGAACGTTGTCGTTACGAAGTAACGACAAAGGCCTAGTCGATTATGCTGTCGGACGCGTAGATCCGAATGATCGTTCGATCGAAAAAGCAGGAGGACTCCCCATTTGTGACTCTCTTCTCTCTCTCTCTCTCTCTCTCTCTCCTCCTCCGTCTCCTCCCTTCTCACTCTCTCCCTCTTTTCCTCTCTACCTCTCTTTCCCTCTTTCCTAGAGCTAACGAGCCGTCGCTCTCACGAAGTGCACATCACGAATCTTGCGTAACGCCGAGCTAACTCTCCTCGTGTTTTACCCTCGTCCTTCCTCCTCCACCTCCTCTCTTCCTCCCTCCTTCTCTATCTCGTGTCAACCTCTTCCCTCCACCATCTATCTCTTAGTAGTAGCTTTCTCGGCCAAACTTTACGTTTTTATTATTATACGAGCTCGCAACCCGATCGATGCTTTACTCTCGCAATACACGATTATTGCGGCACATCGGATCGTTGCCGCGTGAAAGTCCACCGGTACTCAGAGGGAAAGAGGGACACGACGAAGGAGGGAAAGAGTTGACAATTTCCGGTGTCTCTCTTTCTCTTTCTCTCTCTGAACCGAACCGAACCGAACCGAACGTGTGAGACGGATCTGACTTCTATTTTTATCTTTTAATGTAACTATTCGGTAAGGGACATTCGGAGCTATCTCCTTCCCCTTCTTTCTCTCTTTCTCTTTCTCTGTTTTATTCTACACCGGCAGATCAAACGTATTTTTCATTTTAGTATTCATAGAACAGAACATTGTCGATGTAAATAAGTATCTCTTGGATATTATGCATATATGATATTAGTATAACTGTTTTATACGTGTGTGTGTGTGTGTGTGTGTGTGTGTATTGTGGGTTTATATATATTAGGAATAGTCTTTCTTCATTCTGTACAGTTCGTTTATCTCTCGTGTACAACGTAAGAAGAATCATAATCGTCGTTCGATCGAATCTTGATAGATTGTTTGGAAAGCAAAAAAGAAAGAAAGAAAGAAAGAAAGAAAGAAAGAAAGAAAAAACATTTACTTACGTAAATGCCACGAGCAATTAACTCGGTCTACCAATTCATTAATTACGATCATTTATCGCGATTAACAACAAATTAACATGATCGATCGACATTTTCGATTAACTCGTCTTGTCGAACAGGATATTATTTCTTTTTTACTATTATATATTCGATCTTATCTATCTATCTCTTTCTCTCTTGTTACAATCAGGGAATGTAATCGTCAGTTTGGACTAACACTTACGTAAGAGGAAGTTATCTTTATATGGAAACTCATACATATTTTCTTTTTATTTTTCTTTCTTTTTCTTTATACACACACAGACACACACACATATATATATATATATATCTACTATATATAAACGAACATATATTCATAAACGTCGTAAGAAAAAAAAAAAAAACCCATGAAAATAAATTAACTAAATTGTAAGACGTTTTTCATCGACTCTAATAAAAACAAGCCTCCCTTTATAATACCGAATAAAAACAGATAGAAGAAAGAGAGAATAAAAAGAAAAACGTGATGTCCTGAATGTTGTGTGATGGTAGAGACAAATAAAACATATATGGGAAAAGAAAACGAAAAGAAGAAAAGATAAACGAGAGACAAAACAAAACAAAACAAAAAACAAGTTAAATAGGTGAAATGATGACCGTTATGTTACGAGTAACAACACGAGGAATATAACAAACGATCCTTTTGCGAAGCGCGTTGTCTTCGAGGTACCTAATGCCTAACACAAAAATATGAGAAACACGTATAAGCGCGACAGAGCGCCGGAAACGAGCTCTTGTCTAACATTAATGTACTCGAGTACGAAGTTAGTGAATGAACGGGACGAGCCGTCTAAGCGCGTGAGGTATGAGAGAGAAAGAGAGAGGAGAGGAGAGGAGAGGAGAGGAAAGGAGAGACTATCCTCTTCGTCTCCAACGTCGTCTACACTTTACAGTTCTACACTCTCGACGAATTGCATACGAATGCATACTGAGACGAATGAGAGACAGAGAGAGAGAGAGAGAGAACTTTTCGTTCGTGTTAATAGTGACTCTGTTTCTAAGAATTTTACATCGAAATTGATCGAGGATACCCTACGATTTCTTTTTTACTACCATCCTCTTTTCTCTCCCGAACGAATTAAGATTTCTTTCTTTTTTACTTTTCGTTTATTTTTCATTTTACATATATTTCTTTTCTTTCTTTCTTTCTTTCTTTCTTTCTTTCTTTCTTTTTCTTTTAAGGTCATTCGCGATTTGGAAATAATCGCGAGTTTTAAGCTGAGAGCTTGTTAATAATCGCGTCATAAAACGATATTATTTGTAAGAACAATGCGTCTTAGCAAGCATATTTTCAAATAAGTAAGCAAACGACAATAAAAATATCAACGAGGCTATTCGCGTCTATTAGTTATCGTTAAAAGTGTTGAGGACATGTTACGCGCTTAAAAATCCACGAGCAGTTAAGGTTTAAAGCGAGAAGAGGCAGCAGTCTCGACGATGACTTTATCGCCTCTACGCTTTATGCATATCGCTTTTGCGGTTTATTCGTATTATCACCTCTCGGTTTGCCGTTTTTCTTTTCTTTCCTTCTTTTTTTTTTTCTTCTTCTTCTTCTTCTTCCTCTTTTCCCTCCTCTCACATTAGAGTTAACGTACTTTCCGGTTTCTTTATTTTCCTGTTGTTTTATCATTTTCTTTCCTCCTTTTTCTTTCTCGCATTTTTCTTTTTCTTTTTCTTTTTCTTTTTCTTTTTCTTTTTCTTTTTCCTTGAAAAAAGAATCTGAATATTAAAAGAGGAAAGGAAAGGAAAGGAAAGGAAAGGAAAATGGAAAAGATATTATTAAACTACATATCTATACGTAATTTTGTACGCAATTATAATCGTATTATATCTCGTAATAATAATAACAATAATAATAACAATAATAATTATAATAAATACTATATATAATATCCATTGAAATTTCGTTTGACTCATTCCGTATACATAGGGATATGGATACATGTATGTATACTTAGAAAGTTCGCAAACTGTGGCGTCCAAGGACGTTCTTTGTCTTTGTTCTCCGTCGGTCGTTGGGTAACGACGCGTTTCCAGTGATCCACACACTATGGGCTCGAAACTTTTCTAGAGGACAAGAGCCCACGAACGATCGTTCTTCCGCCGAACGCAGAACGCCGAACGCACGTGTGTTTTGCGAATCGTTCGCCGCGAATATAGACACACACACACAGAGAGAGAGAGAGAGAGAGAGAGAGACAAAGAGAGAGATAGCAAAGGATAGAAAGAGACGAACGGAGGGAGTACGAAGGGGCTCCTCTCTTCGAAGGGAAGAACGAATGTGGATGCGGAACAAGGAGGTGGAGCACTAGGTGGAGGACAGGAGAGAAGAACAAGAGGAGGAGAAAGAGGAGTAGTAGTAGTAGTAGGAGGAGGTGGAGGAGGAGGAGGAGACTGGGAGGGAGCTAGCAGAGTTATGCCTGGGTGAGCACACGTCCGGTCATTATCGGAGCTTATCTACATGAGCACACCTCAAACGTACCCAACCAAGCCGTAGCGTATGTAACGTTGGAGACTCGCCGAGAGTATTACAAGCGTGTGTTGTAAAAGTACGTTCCACGTTCTTTTTTGCCAACAAACGAACAAACCTATGCGACCTGACTTGGTTCTTTCCCTACTTAACTCACCCCTCTTCCTCCTCCTCGACATCCCTTATACATCTTCGAGCAAATTCGTTCTTTCGAAGATTGGTTGAAATAATTTCTTCGTCGAGTATTAACAAGGACGATTCGTTAAGAAAAATAAAATGAAAAGGAAAAGAAAAGGTAGAATAATAAAAGGAATGGAAGATTTTCGACGACGATACGAAGATCGATAAAATTCGTTGTCAAAGAAAAAGAGAGAGGTAGAAAAAAGAATCTCGTGTCTAATTCTTCGTCGCGTTCGATTAGAAAAACGTTTCGTCATCGTTGGTTACGTTAAGTCTTGTCGTGTAACGCGCGAGCAAGTGGAACACGACGCTCCGACGATCATTTTTGAAGCACAGAGGTCAGCCACGATGTACGAAGAGGGCAGCAGCGCGAAGGGGAAGCACGCTTCGATGCTCCCGCCGGTGCCGCGAGTCGAGTTGAGTCGAGTCGAGTTGAGTCGAATCGAGTCGAGTAGGGTCGAGTCGAGTCGAGTCGAGTCGAGTCGAGTCGAGTAGAATCATACAGAAACGATACGAGGAGGAGGAAGAGGACAAACGAATGAGGGATCATCATCGGGCGGGAAAAGGTTGATAGGAACGCCAAACGATTTCTTATGCATTCTCTCGAAAGGGTTCGAAATTTGTAATCATTTGAAAGCTCTGTCGTATCCCTCTGTATTAAAATAATACCTATGATATCGTTAATATTATCGTATAATAAAATAAACGATTTCATCGGAGAATAATTATTAACGAATGGTCGTTCAAAAATTTTACGATTAACGAGAGATTCTTAAAATAGTTATAACAATTAAGTTTAAAAAGAAAAGATATTTAAGTCTCATTAGCAAACCGAATCAATTGTGCGAGACGCTCGTAAACACGTTATTATAATTAAGGAATTATTTTTATTTCTCACTGTATAAAAGATAACTACCTGCCTACGTATACGCACATACATACACGTATACGTCATGCAGACACTCACGTATTATATTTATATACGTATATAATATTTTTTTCCCCTTCGTAGTTTGCATACCATCCTATTCTTAGAGCTTTGGTCGCGGTAACCCTTTCGATTCGCAGGAGAATACCCACGAACATACTGCTACTTGTTGTTATCTACTTGGCATTGTCTTTCCTCCCTTCCCTTGAAACTTTTCGCTGCGTGAGGAGACGCCATTCTGCTCGACCACCTCGTGAGAGAAACTCCTTCTCGCAGCTTAATTAACGATCATCGGCAAGTTCGTTCCTTCGATTCACAGTCGTTTACATTCGCTCGCCCGTATAGTACTTACTCCTTCCCTTTCTCCCATCCCCTCCTTTCCTCCCCCTTTTTTCCCTTTTTTTTTGTTTCTTCTTCTCATACACATACGTGTATACTTTTTTATCCGTACTTCATCCACCTAAGTACTTTCCTTCACGTTTCTTTTTTTTTTTTTTTCTTTTCTTCTCATTTTTCTTTCCTCATTTTTGTGTTAGGCTTACCTCGAAAAAGCATTAGAAAAAAGACAGGACTATCTTCGTGATATTTTCTCGTAATCGGAGCAAGAATACGAATTAATCGAGTTAATGATACATCGTCGATGAAATCTTCTACAATCGTCGATGAAATAAAAAGTAAAAAAAGAAAAAAGGTAATAAAAAAAAAAAGTTATCTAGACAATTGTAATCGCGTTAGCTTGAAAGCTTTCGAAGTTAGTCGCTCACAAAAAAAAAAAAAAAGAAAAGATAGATAAATGAAATAAAATAAATAAATTAAAAAGCGAGAATGATAATGCATAAACACACAGAAAAAAACACTTTGATTTCACTTTCGGTAATTACATATATACATACATATGTACGTAACGTACATATATACACAGACATACAGATAAAGACACAGACAGAGATACGTATAGACACAAAATTAGCGTTAACAAGTTTATGCCAGGTTCCGTCGTTCGATTCCCACCTTTGCTCGAGGTGACGGCTCGTGAAAGCGTATAGTTCGAGTTAAGAACGGGCCCCTGTTCTAACTTTTTCTTAAGTTTATTAGACGTTAGAGACACACGATATAATAGATTCGTAAGAGTGTTACGTGTTACGGATATGGAGCGGAAAGCGTTGTCGTTTCTTATCTCCCTATTCCAAAGTAAATTACGAGCAAGTAAGTACGAAGCTTCTGTTCGCGCGTTCGTTCAAATATGAAATAGATATCTCTCTGTGCGTATATGTGTAAAGTATATACGTATATGTTGTATTTCGTTGATATTACGCTATATTACGATGTTGATAATTGCCGGCGATATTAATCATCGATTTCATTCATTTTTAGATCGAATCTATTTCATTCTTTCAAGTTTTTATCGATCTTCCTTTCCTCTCGCCGGAAACTCCGATTACCATATTTTTTATTTTCCACGACTGATCTCAATGAAACCGATCGAAAAATCCTAGTCATCAATTGAGCCGTACATTTTCCCTTGCGTAGATATCAATTCGCTCGCTTTCGTGATAAACAAGGTAACCGGTACGACGATGTTATATTTAAAAGATAAAAAAAACGTTACAAATTCGTTGGTACTTTAACAGGTGATTAAAAGAAAAATAAGAATGAGATAGTATCGTAGGTAATACTTAATTACTTTATCTACGAATCATTTAGATAAAACAATTGTTTGAATTTTTTTCTCTGACGACAAAAACAAAACGAAACAAAACAAAAAAATAAAAGAACGAAAAAGAATGAAAAAGAAAGAATTGAAAGTAAATGCTAGAAATAAAATCGAAGTAGCAATAATTCTTTGTAACGAGTATCGAATTGAAATTCATAAAAGTATTGAAAGAAGGAATTAAAAAAAGAAAAAAAAAAGAAAGAAAGAAAGAAAGAAAGATACATTCGGTTACTAGTTACGGGATAATGGATAGTAAAATTATCGAGGAATATTCAATAGAGAGATTTTAAATCCCTTTGGGCGATATTCGCGTGATTTCATTGAGCACGCTACTTCCTTTATCTCTTTCTCTTTCTCTCGATTCATATTCCATCTATAAGTTTCTTCTCTCTCTCTCTCTCTCTCTCCCTCTCTCTCTCTCTCTATCTATCTATCTATCTTTCTCTCTCTTCCTTTCTCTCTCTATACTTTTAATTTACAGCTTAACCTTGTTTCCGCTGGCCTGAAAAAGAAAGGAGATTGACGCGCAATTTATGCATACACGATGGAAACGCGTAGAGACATCGGTTGGGTCGTTTGATTCGTGCAATAGTAGAAATGATCGATGGCGCCGGAAACGAGAAGCTACATAGATCGTTTGTATATATATGAGAGAAACGATTAAGGTCGATATTTTCTGACGCGTTCATTGTAAATTTAGTGGATATTCCGCGAGAGTGTAATAAAGCGAAGATAATTCAACTGTGTCGAGAAGTTTTCAAAGCTTTTCGACGACAGTAAGACAAATCGTTGATGATCAATCATTGGATTTGCAAAAAATTTTCCAAAAAAAGATAGAAAAAAAGAGGAAGAAAAAATTTTAAGAAAAATGGGGAACGGAATCAATCAATTACGCGAAAAAAATTAATTAACTTAATGATAATGACGATAATAAGGATAATAAATAATAGGAGATAAGACGACGAAAAAATATCGAAGTTAAGCGAAGAGAGAATTGATTCAAAGTTCCTTTTGAGAAGATTGTTGACAACGTAACACGATGAGAAATTCGTCTAGTAGGGTGTAGAAGGTCGATTAATTAAATCCTAGTAAATAAGGCTTTGCCGAGGACCTTGCCACGAGGGATCGAAGAGAATGTCTATGATAGTGATAGTGGGACAATCCATCGGAGGTGCTAATCGTTGCCCGGAGCTATCATTAGTCGTTCCTTTCACCCTCTTAAACGTTTCATCTTTGTTGATTGCCATTATATAGAGATCAGAACTTGAAATCAAATACTTAACCCTTAACAAATTTGCAGTGCTATACATTCTATGTATTTGATCCTTTCTGTTATTTTTTTATTATTAAAAATTTTAGTATTGTA
The DNA here is from genome assembly GCF_014466175.1 of Vespula pensylvanica. Lineage (NCBI taxonomy): Eukaryota > Metazoa > Arthropoda > Insecta > Hymenoptera > Vespidae > Vespula > Vespula pensylvanica. The sequence continues at coordinate 2,427,894 of NC_057699.1, read as the reverse complement.
GGATATATGGAGCATTTAAGATATTATATAAGTATATATATATATATATATATATATATATATATATCCCATTATTAAATCTCTCTACATAGATATATATTTTAAAGAGAATATATTTAAAAAAATATATATATATATATATAGTATTATTATTATGTTTTATAAAGAAATAATTTGAATTGTGGGTTAAGAACGACGATAAAAAAAGAAAAAGAAAAAGATTTATATTTTTTACGACGAAGGCATCAAACGAATCAAACGAAAAGTCGGAAGATCAAACGAAAGGACAAGCAAAGGACTGTCTCGAAGTTCGCACGTCGGTTGTAAGGTTTTAGAACGAAGGTATGTATATATATATATATATATATATATGTATGTATGCATATACGTATATATACATACATATGTATGTATGTAGGTAGGTAGGTAGGTAGGTAGGTAAATTACGTATAGATGTGTATCACGGACAATGAACGCTCGTGAGAGCCTGCATGCTTTCGCTCCCACACCGGTTTTGTTTGCCCGTCCGACGGGGCCAGCCCTCTGTCGCTATTAAAACTGCTACAAGGGTTCTCATCGAGATTTTTGTCAGAGAAAAAAGAAAGAAAGAAAAAAAAAAAAAAAGAAAGAACAAAAAAATTCGTATAAAATAATGTCTCGTCCAAATCCATCTCTCGGAAGAATAAAATTCGATCTCTATCCTTAAAAAAAAAAAAAAAAAAAAAAAAAAGAAAAAAAAGATTGTTCATCGATAATATCGCATGTGTCTTAGACTCTAAATTTTTCATCGTATCGTGTCATCAATAAGATTAGTCGATGATAACAATAATCGTTATTAATTTCTAATATCTAAGAGATCGTATCTTCGATATATCATGCTTGACTCTTTCGACAAACAGGTGTAACATGTGAGAAATTAGAAACATCGAAGTTTCTGATCCTTTTTGATCCTATATATATATATATATATATGCATACGTAGGTAGTGCCAACAGTTAGCTAGCGTGAGTTACAGGTGTTCACAGGGCCAGCCATGCTGACGGCACGTGAGAATGTGTCACAGGTGTTGTCCGGAAGTTCCTAGTCCCTTCTTCTCCCTTATTATATTGTTTCGCACGGTAAACGAATATTATCGAACTATAGTTTTAACGATATAGACAGACAGACAGACAGACAAACAGACAGATAGAGAGACAGAAAGAGAAAGAGAGAAAGAAAGAGAGAAAATGGAGGATGAAAATAATTTTAAAAGAAAATATCTTATCAAATTAATAGTTATCCGCACACATGGAAAACTCGTTTTAATGACTTTATCGGTTCAACGTCAGAATAATTTTTTTACATTGTCACTCTTATGAATGTTCGCCCCTATCCGATACGCATGTAAACATGCACGCACGCATTCTCCTCAACATATGCACGCGGTGACCATTGCCTTTTTACGGAGAACCTTTGTGAGAACTTTAGCCGTTACGCTAAAGCGTGGAACAAATTTGAATAGCCGAGTGAAAATTTCCAGTTTCAATATTCAATCGAATCAATCGGTCATTGTAAGAAATACAGTGTTACGATTCAATATATAATTTGAACGGTATTCACGTTTAACTTCGCATCTAGCTATAATTAATTTGTCAAATTGTGGATATACCTATATCTACGGTTCTTTTTTTTTTTTTTCTTTTTTCTTCTTTTTCCTTTTCTTTTTCTAATGTCTCTAAATACGTCACCATCGTTCTCTAAAATGATCAAATGATAGATCTATGCAAGATGTAATGTCTAGTATTAAGTAAGCAAGAATATGGACGACAATTCGATATGCAATAAGTTGTCCCGTCAATTATAAAGAATATTTGCTCTGTAACAATTTTAGCGTAAGTAGATAGATACCTGTAAGGAGAAAAAAGAAAGAAAGAAAGAAAGAAAGAACAAACAAAAAAAGAACAAGGGGAAAAAACAAAAAAAAAAAAAATAAAAGGAAAAGTTTATAAATGATATACCGAACTGAAACGTAAGCGTTAAGCCATGTCCATTAATTACACGAGAGAACGTTTCACAGGCGAACGTTAAAAGAACGTTATACGAAAGTGGAAATTGAACTAACCGTGAAAGACGTGCGGGACGTTAAAAAGATATACACACATCCATACATACATAGATAGATACATACATAAATACATACATACATACATACATACATACGTACATACATATATGCATACATACACAAATACGTACATATATATATCTATACGCGCATGTATATGTATATATATTCTTTTATTCTATATATACATATATATGTATATATCTATGCGTGTGTATATATATAGGATAAAAGAATTACAAACGTTTCGTGCAGTCCGTCCCTCGGTCACTTTAATGGCGGCAGAATTTTGTGTCGGTGGGTGCGCACGAGTGGCATGGCACGAAGGCTCTCCACTGACGTCATTGTGTCACGCCTCGCCGAGCACCTGTTCCGCCATTAACATTATCCTGAGCGTGTTATCTCTGAGGAACAGTATACGAAATCTACTATGGAACGACTCGTATAGTTAACTCTGAGAGAAGAACGTATACACACATACATATACATTTTCGGGGAGAGGATCGGGGCGGGAGAAACACGAGAAAGCAATATTGCCTTTTGTTAACTTCAACATGGCGAGTGTACGACGACATTTTGGTGAACCTAACGAGCGTTTCTGCTATTCACGTCTTTTCTTTTTTTTTTTTTTTCCTTTTTTTTTCCTTTCTTTTTTTTTCTCTCTCTCTAAATTCAGACAAATATTCCTCATTCGAAGAAGAAACAATACGATTTACGTCGTATTAGATAGTATTAAGATAGAAACGATCGTAAAAATAATGTCTCTCGTTGCTACGATTTCTTTGAAATTTTTTATTTAGAAAACATGCAAGATTCTCTTTTCTTTTCTTTTTTTTTTGTTTTTTTTTTTTTTTTTTTTTTGTATAAAAGGAGCTTTGAAAGGATCAATCGTCGTATAGATTTCCAATACGCGGTGTTCGTTTATCTACGTTTATATTATACAATTAAATGGTATGACTCACGTATTCCAGTGTCTACATACAAAAACGTACATGGACGAATAAGTACAACTATTTCTTCAAACGTATGTAATACCTACAGAACAAATACGTGTATATGTATGTGTCTGCGTATGCATGTAATAGCATATACATCTATGATACATGTAATATAAGAACCGTGACTGTTTGCATAATATGCACGCCAATTGAGCAGTGTTCATGCTCGTCGAAACGCGTCGTCATAGTGAAAGGAGGAGGGTTGGTGGTGGTGTACTCATCGTGTACGAAAGTAGCTCCTCGATCGGGGAAAGTAAAACTTTAAACGGTATAGCAACGATCGAATATATATATATATATGTACATATGTTTCAATTTTTATGAATCCTTTATTCAATTATTTACATATGTACTTATACATATACCAATAGTTTTAACATACATGTATACGTAATATAATTACATTCAGCAAAGCAATTTTGAAACGCAAAAAGTTTCTAATCATTCCTCGTCATTGTTATCATCATCATCATCATCATCATCATCATCATCATCATCATCAACATCCTTATTATTATCATCTAATAGAAGTATCGTTGGTTAGGAATAAAAAGATTATAATGAATGTAGTGTGGACCATTCGAATTCGTCATCGTTCGTCGAGCAGAGAACAAATCAAAGAGAAAGAGTGAGAGCGAGAAAGAGAAAGAAAAAGAGAAAGAAAAAGAGAACGAGAGAGGAAGATAGGTGTGGAGCATAGGCGTGGTATAAACGAGTCAAAGTACCAAGAGAGATAGAAAGAGAAAGAGAGAAGAGTCAAAGGGCTCGTTCCTGTCGAACGAGCATCGTCCATTTGTAAAACACTTTGGTAAGAAGCAAGCGAAACGAAGGTGAGCGCAGAAAGAGAGAGAGAGAGAGAGAGAGAGAGAGAGAGAGAGAGAGAGAGAGAGAGAGAGAGAGAGAGACAGAGAGAGAAAGAGAGCGAGAGAGAAAGAAAGAAAGAAAGAAAGAAAGAAAAAGAGAAAGAGAGAGGGAGAGGGAGAGGAGGTGGAGGAGGAGCAGAATCATCGAGGATTGGACAAACGAAACTCCTCCCGCGTTATCTGCGTCCAACCTGCACCCACGCATCAATTCAGCGGCACGGCGGTGCCGCGAGGCCGGACAAAGAAAAAGATGGAGAGAGAGAGATGGTGGATGGAGGTTAGAGGGGAGGAGAAACAACACCACCAAGAGAACTGGATGACCTCATCGTCTGGACGATCCGCGTCCGATTTATTTACTCTTGTTCAAAGAGAGAGTGAGCAAGAGAGAAATTCGTTCGAGATAATTCATTAATTAAATACCTACGACTGCCGTATAACATTTCATTGACTTAATTTATTAACTCGCTCTTCAAAACTACTTATTTTACTTTAAGATTCGCTCCTTTTTGTATCTCTTTTTTTTTTTCTTTCTCTCTCTCTCTCTCTCTCTCTCTCTCCTTCCTTCTCTTTTGTACAATTTTCTTTCGTTCTAAATAATTCGCAAGAAGATACATATAGTCAGTTAATTTTTTTTTTTTTTTTTTTTTTAATAATTTTTCAAAGAATGCAAGTAATGTCTACTTAGTAGTCTACTAGTGGATGTTACAAGTCATTATCGTATAACTTTCACATCATGTTATTTTTCCTCAGACGCGAAAAAGTAAAAAAAAAAGAAAAAAGAAAGAAAGAAAGAAACGATTAGGCCATAGGAAGGATTAAGTAACATCTACGTATTCGAGACTTAACAAAATTCGAAGTATCAGTTATATATTAACTTGTTTATTCAAATCGACACGATCGAGAGAGGAATCATTGAAGATATTTATTTTACAATCATTATAAATACCATAAGGTCATTTTTTCTTTCTCTCTCTCTCTCTTTCTCTCTCTTTTTTTTTTTCACGATCGCGAATCTCTTACCTAACCTTGAGACACGCAATAATAACGAAATAGCATAGAAAACACACACACACGAGAAAGAGAAAAAAGAACACAAGTAAGGATACATATACGTAAGCTTGTTGTGTTCATTGATATCTCTTCGATATATAATCGAACAGATAACAGAGAGAGAGAGAGAGAGAGAGAGAGAGAGAAAGTAGGAAGGAGAAGGAAAGAAAAACGAAGATAAAAGAAAAAAGAAAAGAGAAAAATATACATAAGAAAAATATATATATATATGTAAAAAAAAAAATAAATAAATAAAGAAAGAAAGAAAGAAAAATAAACGACGGAAGACGATTATGAAGGAGAAATGTAATAAGAGATTTCTCGAAAGGGTGGGGGGTAAAGCGTTCGACTCAGGCTCTACACCGAACACCGGCGTCCGTTTAATACCGTTATAAAAGCCTCAGGGGCAGGACGATCAGCCTGGCACAATCCGATTGTACCTCTTGTTTTTCCCCGCTCGCGTTGCTCAGCCAGTTCCTCAGAGCAACTTCGAACCTGTTTCACCAGTGCTTCTGCCCTCGCGTATACGAGCACCTCGCTTACCTAGGTCTAACTCTTCCGGCGAGGACACCTTTTTAACATTCTTAACTCATTGCCTAACAATCTCGAAAGATCAGAGATCGTAGGGTGATTAGAAAAAATGGTAAGCTTTATTACACGCGTTTATCATCTAATCATTTTTAAGTTGAACGTACAAAGTACAACATCGTATTTTATATTTCATTTAACTCTCCATATTCTCCTTCTCGGCTAATTCTGCTTTTGATCTCTTCGTTTTGGTTTTTTTCTTTTTGTTCTTTTTCGTTTTTCTTTTTTATTCTTCTTTATTTATTCTAATTTTTGTACATCTCACGTATTTACGTAGATAATATAATGAATATATGGATATCGTAAGAGCGATGTTTTTTATATCGATTCGCGTCTGATTTTAATGTGTTATACTTGGAAAGAGTTAAAAACATACTCACATATATACATCATATATAAATACATACATACATATATATATATATATATATATCAAAATACCATTATGTATATAAAAACTAAAATAGAATAGTAAGAAGAAATTACGTTGTATTTGAAAGATATTCTCCAATGTATATTATGGATATTATAATCAAACCATCAAAATTTATAAGAAATATCTTTCAAGGAGAAAAGAGGCAAGGATCATCTCGAAGAACTCGCACGTAAACATACACACACACACACGAGCGTAGAGACGCTCGCGAAAAAACACGTAGCTCGTTCCTCGAGCTGGCGCGTGGCTCGAGGAGGGTGTAGAAGGGATACACGCGGAGGGGTTGGTGGAGGGGGAAGCAAACGGTGAACGGCCTAGGCCCCGTAGTAGAATATGTATATGCCGATCTACTGCCGATATAATAAATTCCCATTCTAGCCGATTTCCGGCTTCTACATGGAAACTGAAGACTCGATGGAATTGTGTAGTAAATAGGGGAACCAGCAAGCAACAAATTACTGTGTTATACTCAAAAATTAAAAAATTGTCGATTCGATTAGATTCGATTAGATTCGATTAGATTACATTCAAAATTTGTTCGAAATCAATCTTCGTTCGTTGATATAATTTGTTTATCCATAATTTGTTTCATTCAAATTTTATCTAATAATTATCCTTAAGAAAAAATATCGACGATGTACGTGAAAACAAATAACTCGATAAAATCTTATGATACAGAGGTATGCATTTATCGAGCAACAAGTTGTCTTCGGTATTATCTTCGAAACTCAAGGAATGTTTTTCTTAGATTTCACAAAACTATATCGATTCGTCGTCGTACGATCTATCTCAGAAAAATTTGATAACAATTACTTTTAGAAAATATCGACGATCTATATAGAAAACAAAGTGAAACTCGATAAAGTTGTACAATAAATATAGATCCTAGAGATTATTAAACTTTTCTCAGCACTAAGTTCAGCACTCGAGGAATTTTCGACTCGATTCTTCGAAATTGTATCGACGGATCATCGTTCGATCTATTCCGCAAAATCTTTTTTAATAATTATATTAAAAAAGAAAAAAGAACAAAAAAAAAAAAAAAAGAAAAAAAGAATAAGAAAAAGAAAATATTCACAATCAAGTGTAATTTTTCTGGAATAAACGATAGGTATTGTTCGCGTGTTTAGAACGAAATCTGAGTAGTGCCTAATGAGTGGAGAAACCGCGAAGTGAACGTTGAGAAGCCGAGAAAAAGAGACAGAGAGAAAGAGAGAGAGAGAGAGGAAAATAGTGATCCAGCGGATGCTGGGCACCACTGAGAAGCACGCCAACTAAAGAGAGAAAGAGATAGGTAGATAGATAGATAAGAGAGGGAGAAAAAGAGAAGGAGAAAGAGAGAGAGAGAGAGAGACAAGTAGAGAAGGAAGAAGGAAGCAAAAGGATAGAAGGGAGGGCACGTTCGTCGACTTATAAATAAATCTCGATCGCGTGGCTCTCTCCCCACCATCGAAGTCCAGCATCCGTATCTTTTGCCCCGTCTCTTACCTCTTACGTCCGGAAGCGTGCCCATGTAGGAAAAGGTACTTCTTATGCTAGAAATATGCATTCACCTTCTTATATTACTATAGTTTTATTCGTTCGAACGAATCCTTTTTTTTTTTTTCTCCAATTCGAATTACATATTTAGATACTTAATAGATCCCATTTATCAGAATGATGAATATATTTATTTTGTATGTTATCGATATTAATTAGAAATTATTCAAATCGACATCCAAAAGAAGAAGTAAAAGAAGAAGAAGTAAAAGAAGAAGAAGAAGAAGAAGAAATCATTAATTTTCAATCATTTTAAAAAGAGTATCTTGCATCTTTTATAGTTTGATACAAAAGTGATATAATAAAATTTGCATTCTTACTCATCGTTGGAATGATTTGAAAGAAATTCTGTTCGCTTGGTTACAAGGTGTAGGAAGAGAATTCTAAGCGAACATCTCTCTCTCTCTCTCTCTCTCTTTCTGACACCACACACACGCACGCAGAGATACACACATTCACATAGAAATACACACAACACACTCGAATGACCTTACTTCTTTCTCTCTTTCTTAGCAAAACCTGTTCGGCTTCCTCCGGCGTTCGTTCCTACGTTCGCGATCCCTCCCGGCAGAATCAATTATTTCCTTTCTTTATTTTATTTGTTTAGCATCGTAGCGCTAATCAACGTACCAGAACGAGCACGACATCCGTTCGATCGGGAACGTGGCGCCTTGTCAGGATCCATGACACAATGACACAGACTCCTATAATGTCGTTATCACTTCTTTTTTTTTTATTTACTTTTTTCTTCTCACTCTCTCTCTCTCTCTCTCTCTCTCTCTCTCGAATAATCTCCTTAATAATCGACAGATGAAGAGAATTAAAAAAAAAAAAAAAAAAAAAATCATTCGTTCGAATCGTACCATATAGATACTACTAATTAGTTATCATAAGTAGATATTATTTACTACTACTACAACAGAGTAATCACACTATTCTCAAAAATTCAAACTCTACTTGTCGTTAGAATTAGATTAGACGAAGATTCATAGAAACACGCGCTCACACACGCATACACCTCTATACGCGCACGCATATACGCACATATATACATCACATAAAAGATATCAACAAACGAATCGAAGTACTCTAAAACATCATGAAATATTCTCGTTTACTTACGATTCGGACGAACGATTCGATCGAACAGTCGTTGATCCTTTGACGACACGCAAACTTCGACCAAGTTCCACACGAGGAAGACACCTTTCGGTAAAGACATTTGATGATTTTATCGTGCCAAGATATCAGCGATGAAAATAATTCATTAGCTGACGACATCGATGGATTATATATATAAAAAGAAAAAAAAAAAGAAAAATAAAGAAAATAAAAAAAAAATTCACTCAAACACGCGCGATATCTTGGACGTTGCAAGGGAGAGAAAAAAAAAGAAAAAAAAAAAAATACACACAGAAGATTAAAAAAAATAATAATAAAAAACGAAAATAATGAAACAAGGGCACACTCCGATTTTTACGAAAATAAGGAAGAAAAATAAAAGGAAGAGCAGAAAACGACAGACTAAATGAAAGAGAGAAAGAGAGAGAGAGAGGACAAACACCTCTCTGGTCGCGGATGCGGTCGCGAATCTCTAAGAAACTCTTCAAGTTGTTCGCATTTTTCTTTTAAGTAAAGAGGCCGGCCATCCCGTTTTCCTCGGCCAATCCAAGTCGAAGCCGTTATCGTTTCTCCGATGTTGTTCCTAACGAGTACGACGATACCGCAGGACGATTATCTACCGCGAAGGAAGGAAGTGGTCCTTTTTAACGCTGCGAACGATTTGTTTCCATGATTTCTCCGTTTCAACCCCGCGGTCGCATTCTCCGTTGAACATTCGCTTATGCGTGCGTCGATTGTTACCTATATAGACTTGGTTTATTGTAATCTAAACAAACTCAAGATCTTTTAAATAAATTAAATTTAAAATAAAAAACAAAAAACTAGGAAAAAAGAGGAAAAATATTTTAAAACGTATTTCGTTCTTTAGGCATAGATATTACGAAATGAATGAATTTTAGATTGTATGGAAAAAAAAAAAAAAAAAAAAAAGAAAGAAAAAGGAAAAAGATTTTGATTTATCGACGAAAGAATTAACTCGTCGTAATTTGGAATGAATAATTGATAGCAATAACTGGTGATAATTATCGTCGTCATAATCATAATTTATTATTATCTGTTATTATTATTATTATTCATATTATTATTGTCGTTGATGTTGCTGCTGTTGTTGTTGTTGTTGTTGTTGTTGTTATTATTATTATTATTATTATTATTATTATTATCATTAATGAGAAGAAACGTAAGGCAAATTCCGTAGAAATATCAATATGAACAAGAAACGCCGAGATAATATCGATCGATCGATCTCGCCAAGAGACAGACAGAACAGGTTCCCAACTCTTGAAATTGGAAAAATTGTGTAAAGCAGCTAATCACGTATTAGTCAGCGAGTAATGTAGAAATAATCGAATACGTTATTAATCGTGATTCACATGGGAAAACTCTACTATTTATATTTATTTAATTAAAAGAAAATACGACAGGATCGATACGTCGCGCACACATATATATATATATATATTTTTTGTATCTACGTATATGTATCGCATTTGAAAGAAAAATAAAGAAAAAGGACGGAAGAAGAAAATGAAAGAAAAGAAAACGAGACGGAAGAGAACGACGAAAAACGAAATATATAAAAAGAAAAAAAAAAATAGAGACAATAAAAATACTTTCGACGAAGCAGGGAAAATCGAAAAATAAAAAGAGAACACAAAAGAAACAACAACAAAAGAAAAAAAGAAAAAAAGAAAGAAGATAGAAAGAAAAGAAAAGATTTAGAATCGACCACAAAAGTCGTGGTGTTCTGGAGCAAGGAAGGAAATCATATTCCAAGAGGTCAAGTTGTATACTCGCAAAGTATGGACATATATATATATATATATATATACATACATACACATACACACATACATACAAATATATAAAATATATATACACTTAATATATACGTATATATGTATGTATATACGTGTGTAAGTATATACATAGACGTATATATGCATGATGAGAGAAAGAAAGAGAAAGAGAGAAAGAAAGAGAGAGAGAGAGAGAGGAAAAAAGAGTAAGTAAGTAAGTAAGAGAGAGAGAGAGAGAGAGAGAGAGAGAGAGAGGAGGCTGAGTAGCGGGGCTAGTTTTTCTCTCTATCGAGTGGAGGATGAATGAACCCTGCAATTTGTTGGGAGCGAGGACCGAGCAACTCTGCTATCCAGGGCCCCCATTATCTCTATAATCTCTCGCGAGACCAGAAGCTACGCTCGAATAGGAGCCTGTCCACCGGCAACAACTTAACCATAATATACCAGGATAGCGTGGAAGGCATGAGTCCAGGTATACACGGCTTATAAAGCGGCTTCACCGACTTTGCCGTTCGGAAGCGGACGTAGAACACTGTACTTGAATATGATGATGGAAAAAGGTGATAGTACCAACAACCACCACCCCTCTTACGCTTATCTCTTCTTTCTATTATCCACCGAAAACAAATTTTTCTTTTTGCTCGTTTTCTTTTTCTTTTCTTTTTTTCTTCTATTTTTTTCTTTCTTTCTTTTTTTTTTTTTTTTTTTTTTTTTTTTTTTTTTTTTTTTATTTATTCAAGTATCTTTAGAGTTAATTAATACGGAATAATGTGTTATATAAAATATTCGGGGGACGAAAGATACGAAAGGGGTGTAAAGGATGATTGAAGTTTTGTAACTTTGAATATTTCATATTTGACGATAATGATGATAATGATGATAATGATGACGATGATGATGACGATCAGGATCGACAATTATTCTGAACGAATCGATCGTTTTCATCTTCCGCGTTATTCAGACGAGTTTTTATTTATTTCTCTTTTTCTTCTTTTCTTTTTTTTTTTTCTTTTATTTCATTCTACTTTATTTTATTCTTTCTTTTTTTTTTTTTTTTTTTTTTGTTTAAAGTACCTAACGTTCGTATTAGATATACCTATCGTTAGTTTCAGTTTTACTCCCTTTTTCTTTGAGACTAACATCGATTCCGCCATATAATTTGAGGATATAGGGATGCAGAGGATGGATTTAAGAGTCCGCTGTTGCACAGACTTGTAACGTATAAAAGGCGCAAGATAATCAATTACCCCGGCTACCGACTTCCCGAGAGCAATAACATCCGCTGGGCTCGCATCGGCCCCTGTCTACCTGTTGCAACAACGACGTATATTTAATGGCTGCCCTAATCGAGCGGCCATGGGTGCGAGTCCTGCCGATACGATGAAATATTATAATATATATATAAATATGTGTGTGTATGCATGTATGAATACGTAAAAGAGTAGATAAATCCTAAATAAGTCCAGTCAAAGTCCGGATATGTTGAAAAAGTTATCCAATTGTAATAAAACGAACGGAGTAAGATGAAATTGCATATAAATCGTATACACATTCGATCGGATTAATGATCAATGAAAATTGTAACGAAAGCAATATATTTTAATTACCAAAGTATAATAATCGTTGTTTCAACCCTTTGAACTCGGATTTCCTTTATTTTTTTTTCTTTTTTTTTTTTTTTTTACCAACATTTTTCTTACGTCCGACCGTATTTGCCGTGTGAAAATATAACCGAGAAGATATGTATACGTGTGCGTGTATATATAAATATACATGTACACTAAAGTAATAAATAAAAATGATCGATCGAGAAACATGCCCTGCAAATGCAAATGATCATTGTTGTCGTCACCTCGTAGAGCGACTTTACGAGTTTTATTGCAAATTTCTATCATCATCTCAAGCTTGACGTACGAGTTAAAAGGATTAAATTCATAATAAAAATACTATAATAGTATATTAGATAGATAGATAGATAGAGATAAGATAGAAAAAAAAAAGAGAGAAAGAGAGAGAGAAAAAGAGAGAGAGAGAGAGTAATGATATCGTAAAACGTAAATATAATCCATCCATACATACATACATATATATATATATATATATATATATATATATATATAGAAAAATAGAAAAAAAAAAAAGGGAAAGAAAAAGAGAAAAAAATAAATAAAATGTTCAAACGAAGATTCCATAGTGGTCGTTATTTATCACATTCCAGGAACGGTCGATGGTATACCAAGAAAGGGCCACGAGGAGAGAGATCATAAAGGTACGTTCTCGTGAAACGTGTTGCAAAGCCGTATCTTGAGAGGAGTAATAGTGCGTGTGATACGCACCGAACAGGTAGTTCTCTTCGCTTTCCTTCCTTTTTCTTTTCATTCCACAGACGCAAAGAAGAGGCGCGGTTCTCTCTCTCTCTCTCTTTTTCTCTCTATCTTTCTCTGTTTCTCTCTATCGTTGTATCTATCTTTCTCTCTTTCTCTTCTTCGTACCTTTCTCGTTCAAGGAACGTAGAACGAAAAGAAGAAAGGAGAAGATGAGGATGAGGATGAGAGAAGCCTCTGGTAAACGCAAACGGAGCTAAGAGAAGGAAGCTTTACGCGCGTTGCTTTCGTTCCAAAGTACGAAGGAGGAGAGTACCCTCAGGCGCTATCCAGCCCGATTTACAGGCCGCAATTATGTCTCCGTCGTTCGATACACTCGACTATACACACTCGATACACCTTCCTACTCTCTTTCTCTCTGTCTCTGTTTCTATCTCTCTTTCTATCTCTCTCTTTCTCTTTCTCTACTCGTCTTCTTCGATCGGTACGGAAATGAAAGGAGACTTGGAATCTATCGATCGATCGATCGTAATTGTTCCATCTCTTTATAATTATCTTACAATTTTATTGAATTTCATTTTGCCCGTATGATTTTAATTAACGTTTAATACGCACAAAAAAAAAATAAAGAGAAAGACAAGGGAAGAAGATTAATTAATTCGGTTTCTGTTATTGTTAATATTTTTGAGAAATCGTTGGAATTTTATATATGTGTGTGTGTGTGTGTATATATATATATATATATATAATTTACTTTTTATTTATAACTTCTTCTTCTTCTTCTTCTTCTTCTTCTTCTTCGAAAGGAAGAAAGAGAGAAAGAAAGATTCAGAAGCAACACACGAACGTATAAAAGATCCAGATATTATTTACGTTCACGGCACGTTCGCTACATCATTTCTGTCAAGCCGAGTGCATAAAGTTTTCTCAGCATCGTGCTAAGAGCAACCAACTGTTTGCTGTCTCGCATGTAACGCAGCACCTGGTACGCCTAGTGAGAAGAGATAGAAATCGCACCACTTGTAGAAGAGATTCGTAAAGGGAGTAGTCGCTGGCTAGATGTTAGAAAGTATAGAATGATGGAGAAAAAAGAAGGAGAGAAAAAAAACGGAAAGAAAAAGAAGAGAGAAACAAAAAAAGAAAGAAAGAAAGAAAGAAAGAAATATCTCGCTGTTGCAAAACGAACATAACGTATCGCAATTATTTCATAAATTCGTCCTGCGTTATAATAACGGAAAAAAAAAAAACAAAAAAAAAGAAAAGGGAGAGGGAAAAAAACATTTCATAAAATATTCAGAAAATTTCAACGACCCAGTCGTATCCACGATCTCGTCCACGTCATACTCCTACAATCTCCGGATATTGAAATATGAAAAAAAAAAAAAAGAGACACACATATATATATATATATATTCTAGTTTTATAGAGACACATAACACGTTTCACGACAGTCATTCATTGGAAATGAAAAGAACGTAATACTACTCACTACATGTTCTTATCATTGTAAAAGAGTTAGTGACTGTCCGGATACAAGCGCGTATAAACACATACACCTATCGATACACGTATTACGCATATGTGGAGAGTACATTACACGGTTGCATGAGTACAGAAAGAGAGAGAGAAGGAGGGTAGGGTGAGAAAGGGAAATAGATGCGAGTCTACTAAGAAACGAGAGGGTAAGGGAACGCGAAAGAACTCGAAGGTGGTGGAGGTGGAAGAGGTAAAAGAGGAGATGGAGGGAAAGCAAAGTATACAACACAACGTCGGCCGAGAAAGTACGATCTCTCTCTTTCTCGAGAGAGAGAGAGAGAAAGAGAGAGAGAGAGAGAGAAAGAGAAAGAGAGAAAGAGAGAGAGAGAGAGAGAGAGAGAGGATGGGGTAAAACGGCGGACCTACCGTGAGGCACGTTCCCACGTTCTCATGAATGAACTCGCGTGGCTACTGGCCGTTGGAGAGGGGAGAGCAAGCGAGTTCTCTCTCTCTCTCTCTCTTTCTTTCTCTAACTTCTTAAGAGCTCCTTGTCCCTTTTTCCAGCTCCCGTTCTCCTTTCCACGAGTCGCGGCCCGAGGCGAACGACGCGAGTCTGAAGCGAAAAAGAGAGAGAGAGAGACAGAGAGAGAACAAACTCTAGGTGAGGTTAGATCAGATCTCTGGTAGGGATAAAACACCAACTCTTTTCTCCTCTTTTCTGTTCTGTTCTGTTCAGTTCAGTTCAGTTCTGTTCTGTTCTGTTCTGTTCTGTTCAGTTCAGTTCTGTTCAGTTCTGTTCTGTTCTGTTCTGTTCTGTTCTCTGCTCTTCTCTTCTTCTCTTACAAACTCCGAGGGTAAGGAACTCCGAGTTAGTTGGAGTTCCCAAGGGAACGACCGGCAAATCGATTTGTCCGTTCAATTCTATCCATGCACGCTCGTGCATCTACGTTTGTATCCCGTATGGATATATACGCTATCATATATCATTCTTGTATGGAGAAAGAGAGAAAGAGAGAGAGAGAGAGAGAGAGAGACTCTGAAGAACGTATAAATCCACGATAATCTTGACTGTCCTTTTAAATAGCCTATCTCATTAATTTCATAGCCACTTAGCCTTAAGTTTAATTTACGGATAACACCCAATCATCGTTAAGATTAAATCTTCCCTTCTCCTTAAATGGTAGACCATAATATGAATCGGATTTATCTTTGTTATAGATACTCTACATCTTGATTAGATCTTATTCGGAGAAGAGATTATTCGATGGGAATATAGAGAATATAGATATTCGTAGGAAACCGATCGATCTGCGAAGAGAAATAAGGACGTTCTTCTCTTTCTCTTCTCATTAAAGCTTGTATCAATTCGGAATATCAGGGACCTCGTTCGGTCTCAGGCAAATCGAACCGTTACGGACTATTAATCGCGCGGCGCGTTACCCAGCCGTTAATAAAACCGGCTCGTCGAATCACGTGAGAAACGCGAAAGAGAACGTTCGCGGTTCTGCTACTTAAGTTCCAACCCTGTATGTCTGCTGCCCTGCTGTTGCTGCTTGCTTGCTTGCTTGCTTGCTTGCTTGCTTACTTGCTTGCTTGCTTGCTTGCTTGCTGCCTCTCGTGAATGAACCGTGTAGTCGCGTGGCGCCTTCTGACGTCACAACCTGTTGCTAGCCATTCCTCTCTTTCTTTCTTTCTAACCCCTTCCCCTTAGTCAGGTCTATCTCTATCTTTCTCTCTGTCTCTCTACCTCCCCCTATCTCCCTCCCTGCCTCCCTCCCGCCCTTTTTTGTCCAGTAGGCGAGCGAACGTCACCATTTAACGTACTCACACACACATATATATATATATTTATGTATTTTTATATGTGACTGAGTTAATATGTATGTGTGTGTGTATGTGTGAGAGAGAGAGAGACTTAATACATAAACTTCGCTAAAAACAAACGTACCAAAGCGACCTTTCGAAGAAGATCGCGATAGACGAAGAAAAGAGAAAGGAGAGAGAAAAAGAGAAAGAGAAAGAAGAGAGAGAGAAGAGAAAAAGATTCATTCAATCGACGACGAAGAAATTGCTTTTTGTTAAGCGAGAAGAAGATGATTCATAGGCCGTTAGGGTCGTCGTTCCATCCTCCTCCTCCTCCTCCTCCTCCTCCTCCTCCTCCTCCTTCTTCTTTACTACCTCCTATTTCTTCTAAACCTTCTCTTCTGCTACGCGACTTAAATGATCGGATAGCTAAAGACGGTTGTTAGATTTAAAGAAAATTCGTAGGTGTAAGATTTTTCTCTTTCCTCTCTAATTTCGCAAATACTTTTCCACGCATTTATAAGAAACGAACGAAAATGAAAACTCTAAAATATTCGTAATTATGAAAGAAAATTGAATAAAAAAATAAATAAATAAAAAAAGAAGATATAAAAATAATATAAAAATAATAAAAAAAAATAGAAGAGAAGGAAGAGAGAGGGTAAAAAGGTCGATAATTCGTCGAAGAAAGAGATCTGCTTTATCGACTGCGGATGAAAACAACTCGTCGCAACGCTATCTATCGAGAAACGATCGAAGGGTGCTAACCGACCGAGCAAAGAGGGTTCCAACAGAGGTAGACACGTTTCGTACTTTTATCTCGAAGCGCGTTTACTCGATTTTTCCCTTATCAACTGTTCTTTATTTATGCACATGTGTCGTGAAGCAAGAACAAGAGCGAAAGAAAAAGAGATAGAAAGAGGGAGAGAGGAAAGAGAGAGAAGGATTTTTAACAAGTAAATGTACTATCTTTAAATTCCGTTCGATAAGCCGTTACAAAGAAAGCTCTTTTCCATCGAATGCTGCCATCGACCGACTGCGGTTATTTAAAGGAGAAAGAAACGCGAGAGAAAGAGAGAAATGTTTGCCGTAAACGATTCGCGTTCGCGCATTCTTCGTTTATCAATCATCGCGTGTGTAGAAAAAGAAAAAAAAAAAGAAAGAAAATAAAAAGACAGGAGAGTGGAAAATAATTAAAAAGGGAAAAATTAACTTCGTCGGAGAATAAAAAGATAAAATCGCGCGTCGTCTTCTAACAGAAGTTTTTCTCCGCCATTTTTTTTCTTCTTTTTAGTATACTTTCACAATACCTCGAAGTTTTCTAAACAGAGTTTTCTGAGTAAGTAGAAACTAATATCGGAGAAACTAATGTCAGAAAAAAAAAGAAAAAGAGAGACGAAACATTCAAATTCTATTTAAGTAACTTCATATTTTTTTCTTATAATATAGCTGAAGTCAAGAGAGAGAGAGAGAGAGAGAGAGAGAGAGAGAGAGAGAGAGAGAGAGAGAGAGAGAGAGAGAGAGAGAGAGATAAGAATTTTGTATAACGGCACATTTGCGACGTGTGTGCTCGCCCGCTCGCACGCGAGTATAGGAGTCCGTCGATCGGGCTAAGGGAAGGGACCTGTTCGTTTTTAAAAAAGGAAATCTCCTTCGATCTCGTTCATCGCGTTGAAAACTGTAAATCGGTCGAGTCGTGCAGCACGACAAGACTACGACAACGACAACGACAACGACAACGACAACGACAACGACGACAACGACGACGACGACGACGACGACGACGACGATGTTGATGATCGGGGACGTGAGAATTGTATCTGCATTTCTCTCTCTCTCTCACTCCGGTAGGTAAGAGAGAAAAAGATGAAGGAGGAGGAGGAGGAGGAGGAGGATGAGGTGGGTGAAGAAGAGGAGGAGGAGGAAGGACGGAGGAAGGAAGGTCCCCTTTCTCGACCGCACGCACAACAGCTGCGGTTACGCATTTCGCGCGATGCACCGGCCGAACGAGCACCCTTCCCACCCTCCCCTCCTCCTTTTTCTCCTTCTCCTCCTCCTCCTCCTCCTCCTCTTCCATCCCTTTCTCCTCAATCCCCTCCCCTATCTTCCTCATCCTACCGCTTCTCGACCAACACTGGTTCAACCCCATTCGAAGGTCCACGACAATGTAGTGTATAATACCCTCCCTCTCTCTCTCCCTCTTCTTCATTCTCTTCCTCCTCCTCCTCCTCTTCCTTCTCCTCCTTCCTTTTCCTCTTGTCCTACATCACCCTTCGTAACCGATGCACTGGCAAGGCTTCTTTCGAGGAACAGGTACCTAACTAACTTGAAAGTTACTGATAAAAACGTGCGATCGTGATGCATTTTTCATTCGGTCAAAAAAGACGAGTTTTCTTTTGCGACGTGACGAAAAATATACTTTGGAAAAGATCGTTGGGATGACTATATATTCCGGGAGGGAAGGAGTCGCTGTTTGGAACGCAGGTTTAAATAGGAAAGAGTAAGTCAGTCAGAGAGAAAGAGAGAGAGAGAGAGAGAAAGATAGAGGGAGAAAGAGATAGGGAACGAAGAAAGAAATGAGAGCGAGAAAGAGAGATAGGGAAGAAAAGACACACAACGAACACACACGCACACGCACACGTATACACATTCTCGTGTCCCTCTCGTGTACTCAGAGCACGTAAAACGCTGGGCCCCGTTCGTTCGTTCATTGGTTCGTTCGTTCGTTCGTTCGTTTGCTCGCTTGTTCGCTCATTCGTCCGGTATCGTTCTACCTGTGGCAACTTGAATAAAATTCAATATAGCAAACTCGTACGTCTCTCTCTCTCTCTCTCTTTCTCTCTCTCTCTTTCTCTCTCTCTCTCTCTCTCTCTTTACGAAGCAGCAAACGAATCGCTTCTCGGAATGACAAAATGTTTTCACGATCCGACGATTACACCACGAATACGACGAGTAAGGATGCACCAGCACCGACGGCTACTGCAGAAAATATTCAATCAGACAGGAGATATATATCGAATTCGATTGTTCGATTCTTCGAACGAATATACGAAATTCTATTTTCCATCTATAAACAAATTAAACCCGTGCATTTGAATTATTCGGACTTTATTAAAAATACATTTCGCTGATCTAACGAAACGTAATCTTTTTTTTTTTGTTGTCGAACAAAATTTTTCGTATTTTTCAGATTTGATTTTGCCTCGAATTTTTTTAATAGCTCTTCCTCATCCTACTCTACTCTTCTTCGTTCTACTCTTACTCCTCCTCATCCTCCTCATCCTCGTCAAGCCTAATTCAACGATAGTTGAATCTCGGCTAGAGAGTAACGTAGTTATATAGTAGACAGGACTGATACACTCTCAGTCCTCCTTACATAATCATACGGCGTATCGTTTCACGCGTCAGACGTGAAATACGGTCCGAGTTACGCGAGAATAAGAGTCACGGGACTTACGGGAAGAGGATGGATGCGTTTGAGAAGATACGTGAGGTGCCTCGAAGATTCTCTCTTTCTTTCTCTCTTTTTCTCTTTTCTCTGTCTCCCTCTCTTTTTCCCTTTTTCTACCTACTCTCTTCTTCGAGGCTATAATGTCTCGAACGGAAGCCGAAACGACGTATAACATCGCAATGATCGTTCGTCGGGGCCTTTTTCTATTTTTTTTTTTTTTCGTTTTATGTCGTCACCATGCCTTCCCCCACAAGTTTACCTTTTTTCTTTTTCTTTTCCTTTTTTTTTTTTTTTATATCTCGCGAATTCTCGTGTTGAGATTTTTGAATACTTTTTTTTTTATAGATAGATAGATATGTATATGTATATAGGTACACACACACAACCATACACACACAGGTACATATATACATCATACATACGTACATATATATATATATATATATATAGCACACATATTTTTGCAATGCAATTCACGCGCCAAAGAAAGTATCAAGCTGGATCGTAGCTCGTTATGCCGTCCATCGATCCGTCGTACGTCCGTCGAAGGAAGCACAGGAGAAACAAATTTCCAGTAGCCACGTCAATGTCGTCGCGAACAATAGAATATTTACATAAAACATTCCGCAGGGTGACCGGCATCGAGCAAACCGATCGACAGCAACTACGAAGGAATCACGTAGAAAATCTTATTTGTTCTTCCTTTCGTGGTCTTTCGTGCCGATAAAAATTAGAATCTATAATAGAAAAAGGAACAAGAAAAGAAAACTAAAAAAACAAACAAACAAACAAACAAATCAATCCGGCATTTAAACGTTTGCGATAAAAGTGTATAGGACTTGTGGCATTACGGAGAACATCGTGGAGAAAAGAACAAAAAAATTAATAGTAATAATAATTAAAAAAAAAAAAAAAAAGAGAAAAAATAAAAGAATCACAAAGAACATAAGGAAAAGGAAGAAAATTGTTCGTTCTAAATGTTAAACGAAAGCAGACACTAACATAAGTGGGTGGACGACAATATTGTCTACGAAGTGTGGTAACGCGCGCGCGCGCGAACGAGCACACGTACGTACGCGCATACGTTAAAGGAGAATGGAAGGCGGGGGCGTCCAGTGGGGGGCCTTAATAAGGATGCTGCTGATTATCCAATTCGTAAATTCTCGCTACATTTTGATCGTACTCGCTGAGCCGCGAGTAACAAGAACGACTATCCTCTTTCTCTTTTCCTCTACTACTCACTCATTCATTCACTCTCTCTGTCTTTCTTTATCTATCTATCTATCTATCTATCTATCTATCTATCTATCTATCTATCTATCTATTTATCTATCTATCTATATATATATATATATATCTCAAAAAATCCTCACTATAACATCCCCATACGTTCCACTTTAGTTACTCGTCTCTCTTAATACGAATCAGCGAGATAATAATGATGATACCATTGATAACAAAACCAGTGTTTGAAAATATTTCATTAAATTAATCATTAAATGTTTCCTTCATACGCGAATATACAAGATATAAAAATCGTAATCTTAACGATAGGATTAAGAAATGATCGCACTCGAGACGATCCAAGACGACCAATCACACTTAAACGAGTTAATCGGTAAATGGTCAATTTTTTTATTTGTTTATCAATCTTTCGTTTGGTCGGATCGATTTGAGTTAATTTTATGTTGAAACAAATTCCTTACGCCTTCGGGGACTAATCGGACAAGTGATAACACACGCGTACGCGCTTACGTAACCGATGATCGTATTATGCAAGCGTCAACCGGATGTAAATGCACCTTCTACGTGTCAACTACACGCGATTCTACATTGTGTCGTCGGGTCGATCGCGTTTCAGGTAAACGCGGTCAAACGTGCTGATTTATCGAGATTTCGAAGGAAATCGAAGAAACTTCGAGAGAAGTAAAAATAAAAAAGAAAGAAAGAAAGAAATAATTAAGAATTAATTTAATAAATAATCTATAAGATATATCTATATTAAATATATATATATATTATACATATTATCATATATATTATCATATATATATATATATATATTATAGATATCTTACAGATAGATATATTTCATTAACATTTCGTTGTTTTCGAGTTTTCAATTGTGTATTACGCACTTTCGACTTTAACGATAAGATATTTAAGATAAAGATATGAGAGAGAACACGATGATGGTTGGGACGAGGGTGGAGGGTTGGAGGTCGAGGATTAAGAGAGATGTGAAAAAAAAAAAAAAAAACAAAAATGTAAATCTTTCGCAGTTTGGACACGTCGTCCGTATGTCGTGCGAAACTCTCATCCAATATTCACGCCATATTACGTTGATTGAAATATATATTCGACTTAATCGTTCATTAACGTCTAGACAAACGAGTGAGCTAGCTAATTAGCTAGCTAGCTAGCTAGCTAGCTAGCTTGCTTGCTTGCTTACACAATTTCTCACGGCTCTCATCGCGACCAACGCATATTCGTCATTTACGTACGTGCAACGTACGCGTACGGTTCTCGTCGTCTCTCGCAAACTCTAAACGCATATATATATATATATATATATATATATATATATATATATATATAATTATTTTCTTTCTGTATATTTTTTTCTTCTTTTCTTTTCTCTCTAATCGCTTAGTAAATAATCGACGACGACGATAACGCCGGAAGAAGGTGGGAGATTTGATCGTTATCGAAGTTTCATATACTCCTTCTTGTCATACTTAAATCAATCGGTTTGTGATAAATTAGTACGTATCGTTGTATGTGAATTGCGTTTAAGAAGATTTCGATTTAAGTTTAGATCAAAGATGGAAGAAAGAACAAAACAAAGAAACAAAAAAAAAGAGAATCGAAGAGAGTAGAGGAAATAAAAAAAAAAAAAAAAGAAAGAAAGAAAGAAAAAGGGAAAGAAAAGAAAAGAAAAGAAAAGAAAAGAAAAACTCACCTAAGGAACTTTCTGGATCGGAGAGGTCAGATAACGATGGCACCTTTCGCATGCTGGTGAATCTCCCTGGTAGGGCAGGGACCAGCCCTTCTTCTTCGGCATCGGAGGCGAGCTCTTGTTTCATCAATTTTGCCATCACCATCAACATGCCGCCGCCGTCGCTAATACTGCCGCCCCCTAAGAAGCCGCCCACGCCTCGTACATCGCGCTGAAAAGCGTATTTCCTCGTTTTAGATGAGTTGCCATTTACGAAAAAAAAAAAAAAAGAAAAAGAAAAAAGAAAAGAAAGAAAACAACAAACGAAAGAAAAAATCGCGACGCAACATGCAGCCAGCCAACAATTTCGAAATCGTGTGTTGGTAATTAGCGAGTCGAAAGCAAACAAGTATCGGCATTATTAAATATTTGTAGACTTTTTTTTTTTCTTTTCTCTCTCTCTCTCTCTCTCTCTCTCTCTCCTTAACACGTATATTTCTTAAAGAAAAGAGGGAAGGGGGAAAGAAAAGTATCACCTGACACTGGTGTCATTCATATGGAATAAAAGAGAGCAAAGAAAGAAACAAAGAAAGAAAGAGAAGAAAAGAAGAAAATAAGAGAAAGGGAAAGCTTAATAGCATCTGGGTATTGTAAAACCGGGGAGAAACGATAGTCACGAATCGGTGAAAGAAGAAAGTAAGAAGTAGTGAATGGTAATAGAGTGGGGAGAGAGGGGTGGGGTTTAGGAGAAGAGGGAGTACAGTGGTGGAAGAGATGAACGAAACGAAACGAGACGAGAGGAGAGGAGAGGAGAGGAGAAGAGGAGAGAAGAGAGGAGAGGAGACGAGACAAGACGAGACGAGACGAGACGAGACGAGAGAAAGAGAAAGAGATATACAGTGAGAAAGAGGGGAGAGAGAGAGAGAGAGGGAAAGAGAAAGGGAAGGGCAACGTAACGACAGTCAGGATCGCTTGACCTTCGCGCGAGGAGGGCTCAACAAGTTGAATGAAACACTGCAAAGAGAATGACGCAACGGTACGCAATGCGAGAGTATCGCATCGGGGTGTACCGAGCGAGACGTGATCCAGAACGTGATCCATAACACGATCCAGAACACGCTTTACCTAAGTCTGACCTATATTTCATTACGATCGAAACTATAGATGATGATAAATTGGATAAACGATCCTTGGATAATAATAATAATATCGACGATTATCGAATAAATTCTAAAATTATAAATTCTATTTATTTAACGTAGGAGATATAATTGGATGATGATGATAATAATAATAATTATTATTATTATTATATATTTTATATATTAGAATATAATTATTATAATGATAATCATTATTATTATTATCATCGTTCGATTTCGTTTGGTACGTAACGAACGAAGTAATAATGATTATTACTCCGAGAGACTATTAGAGCTTAAAATATATTTGAAGAGCGAGTGAATGGACGCGTAATGTCGTCGATTGTAGTAATTCCAGTCACGCGTCGCTGTCTTTCCCTTTCGAGTATCATTCAAACGAAACTCTTTGCCTTTCGCCATTGGCACTCGATGACAAACGACGTTTACGACTCCAACGATTCGTGTTTAGGAAAGAAGAGAGAAAGAGAGAGAGTGTAGCACGTATAATCAAAAAGTATGGCTACTCCGACGGAATATGTATTAGAGTGAGACGAGTTTTTAAATTCAACCTGTCGAATATATACGTATGTATGTTAGTATGTATAATGTGTATATGTATATATGCATGTATGTACTTCCCGTCGTTCGAGCTCGAAACAACGCGTGCGCTCATGTTCGAATACTTGTTCTACGTATACCATAGACATCTCAAACATCATTTACTATTTACTCGTCTCCATAACGACGACTCCTTACGACTTTTTTACTCATCGTATAGGACCCACATATGTATGTATACAGGGTGTCCCATTTTTTAAAAAAGGAAAGAAATCTCGCCGAGATGATATCATTTGTTACGTATAACGTTGACGATTATTATTATACTCTTTTTCTTTTCTTTTTTTCTTTTTTTCTTTTTCTTCCTCTCTCTACACTTTCCAGTATTATACTCTCGATTATAATGAAAATCGATTGTTTCTTTTTTTGTTGGTTTTTTCTTTCTTTTTTCTTTTTTATTCTCCTCGAACGAAATCGCATCCAACGTTGAAACAAATTCAAAAGCATCGTAACGGTACACTCCGTGTATATCTGCTACATATCGCGACATATTTACGCCTACGCGTACGAGCACAAGCGTATTACGCGTATTACGAGTGTGTCCCAAGTAATTACGACGCACATCGCGACGCATATCGCGACACATAGGCTAGCTTATGTACATGCGATCCTTCTTCTTACTCGAAACACGTGACCATTGTTAATTTGGCCTGTCGCACTCCATTATAAAGTATATTTTCTAGGTAATTGACCGACCACCGTTAACGATTAATTCATTAGCTACGATCTATATAACGATATGAAAATCGTAACTTCATTATTTCAAACGTTTGTTTATTGTACTATTTATTACGTATATTATATAATGGAAAGTACAGGAATCTTCGATATCGTGCCAATAGAATATCAAAGTCGAATAAACCATTACAACTTGGAATTTTTATGAAAACTTGTAATGTCCGCTTTTTCTTTTTTCTTTCTTTCCTTTTTTTTTTTTTTCTTTTTTTCTTTCACCATCGAGTTGGTAAAACATCGAGCGATACTCGTAACCCGAAGTTATCGCGTTCATAATTCTCAAGAGAGCATAATGACTAATAATAATGAGAGCATAGATATTAGATAAGAGAAAGTAGATACAATATGTGTGTGTGTATGTATGTATGTATGTATGTATGTATGTATGTGTATATAAAGAAAGAAAGAAGAAAATAAAACAAAGTAAAACAAAATAAAACAAAGAAACGAAAAGAAACTGAGTACTTACGGTAAAGATAACGAGGAATAACACACATATTCGGGAGAATTTTATATTACGAAAAAGAAGACGTGGAGATAGAGAAAAAAGAAAGAAGAAGAAAAAAAGAAACCAAGAGGATTCAGAAATCTTAAAAAACAATGAACAGAAACTATGTAGTTTTTTTCACGAATAGAAAAGAAACATGAGTCGCGACTAAGTCGTTTTATCGTTGAAGAGTGCAACGGAGCACCGTAACACGAGCGCGCATTTTCTTCTTCGTTCAACTTTCGCTGGTTCATTGAAAAAGGGATATAGCTACATACGAAGGACACCATCGAATTCTTATCGACGAACACGAACTCTTTACGACGAAGAGAAACGATGCTTTGCGAAAGCTCTTACTCTCTCTCTCTCTCTCTCTCTCTCTCTCTCTCTTTCTCTTTCTTTTCCTCTCTATCTCTCTTTTTTTCTCCTTCTTTTTCTCTCCCTTTTACTCTTTATCTCTCTCTCTCTCTCTCTCTCTCTCTCTCTCTCTCTCTCTCTCTCTCTCTTTCTCTTTCTCTCTCGCTCGCTCGCGTTCGATTTTATAACCACTCTCTAGACACGCTCCAACGTCTTGTGAATGAACGAGTAAAGCCACAGAAGAAAGAAGGATAGAGAGAGAGAGAGAGAGAGAGAGAGAAGAGAAGGGTCGAGGATAAGAGAGGGAACAGAAAGGAAAAGAGAGAAAGAGAGAAAAAGAGTGGGAGGAACAGCTGGAAGGGGAACGAAGTTAGTAACGAGAGCGAGCTCTACCAGACTGACTGAAGAAGAAGCAAGAATGATTATAGAAGAAACTCACTCTCTCAGCTAGGCGCCAACTTCGCAACGGACGACCAAAATACGCGTTTCTTCGTGAAGCATAAATTATAAGAGAGATAAAAATAATAATATTCTAAGGGAATAATTCCCTATATCTACATGTTCATTAATATGCTAATCTATGGATTAAATTGATCAATGATTGATAAATTAGTCGTGTAGAGTGTGACTCAACAAAATCATGTCTAACATTACTCGACGAATAGGTCGATAAAATATACGTCGAGTCACGCTCGACAATCATTCAATAGAATTATTTTAACTATTCCATAGAATTATTTTTATCTCATTCATCGTTTTTATTAATATACTATGTAGGTATATATATATAAAGAACAAGAAAAATTAAATTAAATTATTCAAGGACAAAAAGAAAATTGATATAGGGTTCCAATAAAAAATATAAATAATTCGATTGATCGATAAAAGTGACGCTCGCGTTAATTCGATCGAGGATATGCAAAGGATAAAGTATTGTCTGATTCATTTGAACGAGTCAAATGAAAGATTCGAAAGATCGACAATATTTTTGCCAACGAATCGATGTCATGAAATCGTAAAAGATTCAATAAGTAAAAGACAGAGAGAGAGAGAGAGATAGAGAGAGAGGTCGCAAACAAATTCGTCTCTCGTCGAATTCATATTCGAAAAAATCAGAATGAGATAAATACGTCGTACGTGTCCTATTATCGTTTAATGGATGTGAAAAAACAATCGGAGAATATAATCGTTTTTCACATTAACAAAAATAGATATCGGGAGGACAGATTTGCAATAATCGTCCTATCAGACATGTAAATCTATTCGGAGCGCGGAATAAATTCGAGAGATACATAGCTAGCTTAGCTAGTTAGCTAGCTAGTTAACCTAACGGGCCGAGAGCTGGCTCCGAGAATATCGCAGGTCGAATTTGCGATGCCAAAAACCGTGTACCAAAAAGTGATCTCGGTCATTCATAAACGAGCTTACTGAATTTTGGCGTGATCTTCTATTTCGTGAGAAATAATATTATATTTTGTCAAGAAGGTGCGGCGTCTAATGCGATCGATAAGAAAATCACCTGCTCGATCATCTTTCGAGTAATATCTACGAGTGTTATTCAAGAAATGGAGAAGGACCGGACCACACGGATAGTTAATATAAATGATGATATAGAATTCATAAGGAACATAATATCAACGATCGTAATATCAGCGTTTTCTTAGACCGACCGTCGCCAATCGTGCCGCACATCATTCGACGTCGTATAAAAAGGCATACGATAAGATTAAAAGGCCACTCGATGAAAAACGGAAAGCGTATGATAAAAAAAAAAAAAAAAGAAAGAAAGAAAGAAAGAAAAGCAGAAACTCTTTCGTTCTCTGTTTTTCCCCATCGTGCGAGAAATTACGATATGTATGCAGGTATTATATTCTTGCTGAGGATAAACAAGCTTTTACTGATAAACAAACTTCGATTGATTCATCATACACTTACGCTTGGAATAATCGAGAATGATCGAAGAACGTGATTGCCTAAAATGATGAAAAAAAAAAAAAAAAAGAAAAAGAAAAGAAAGAAAAAAGAAATTCTTCTACATTATGCCATATCGTTTCCGGCTTTGAAAACGGTTTGAATTAGATCCTATCAGCATCGACAGCTGCCCAATTTTGACTCGTTAATATTCATGGACAGATGGACGATATAAGAAAAAGGATTACTCACGTCATAAAATTAATAAAAAAATAATAATAAGATAAAGGAGAAAAATTGAAAAAAAAAAAAAATTAAAAAGAAATTAAAAAAGAAATAAAGAAAAAGAAAATAAGAAAGAGAAAGGAACGCGATTAAAAATTCAGGGTAAAGAATGATGACTTAAACACAAGGCAAAAATACGTTCCGATAGTCTGGCACGGACAAAGGGACTCGAACGTAGTCGCATTTTCTTCGACGGGCGAGTCTTCTCTCTCTCTCTCTCTCTCTCTCTCTCTCTCTCTCTCTCTCTCTCTCTCTCTCTCTCTCTCTCTCTCTCTATCTCTCTCTCTCCCCCTCGATTTCCTCGTGACCAAGCAACGGAACGAAATTTATTGTACGACGAAAGCACGGCAAAAGGAAACGGATGCACCGCACCCATATCGTTTAAATCGGAGCGAACGTCCTACCGAAGGCAATCATTTCGATATCGCCTTTGTAAAAGATCACCATCAATTAAAACCCGTAAAGAGGACTTTGTAACGCAAGAGAAAGAAAGAGAGAGAGAGAGAACGACATACATACAAATCGTTACGAGTCATAAAATCTTTCCCGAAGAATCTCTATCGTTATTATTAGAACTTAAACGATGATAAAAAAAAGGAGGATTGATGTATAAAAAAAAAAGAGAAAAAGAAGAAAGAAAAACAAAAATTTCTCAATACTCTAGAGAGATTGAGAAAAAGAAAGAAAGAGATAGATAGACAGAGAGAGAGAGAGAGAGAGAGAGAGAGAGAATCCTCGCGTTGAGATAATATTAACAAATATTTGATTCACGATCGATAGCACTCCGGAATTCGAGGTTAATCTTGGCTAATACGATAGAACCGATACGGGGGGAAAAGAGAGAGGGTAGAAAAAACAGGATTAAAATTACAGGATTAAAAATCTAATCTTTCGAACGTTTTTCACGTCGATCCTTTAGTAAAATGAAAATCAAAGTGAATCCGTTTATCGTCGAATTTATGATCTATTTACATTAAACAATTACCCATTAGCGCGGCTATCGCTATTTTTTCTCTTTTTTTTTTTTTTT
>NC_057699.1:2392954-2398757 GCF_014466175.1 Vespula pensylvanica | reverse complement strand
GAGAGAGAGAGAGAGAGAGAGAGAGAGAGAGAGAGAGAGAGAGAGAAGTCGTGAGGCAGAGTTCGTAGAGAGAAACGGGATGTGGTGAGGTCTGGCCGAAGGAAATGCGTTCGGTGGAGGGGTAAGGGAAACCTAAGCCGCCAGAAATAGCATCCCTTCCCGCATCATGTAGCCAGATCTTCTGCATGCACCGCTCGTCGTCGTCGTCGTCGTCGTCGTCGTCGTCGTCGTCGTCGTCCTCGTCGTTGTCGTAGTCGTTGTCCCCGTCGTTATTGTCGTCCTAGTCGCATGCACTGCTGCTGCCTACACGTTCTCCACTAACACACTTGTGCTTGAACGTCCTCCACCACCAGTAGCAGCAGTAACTTTGCTGCTTACGCTCTTGCCCTTCTATCTTCAACGATGGTTGCGACCTTTCCCTTTCCATTTACTTAACACGAGCTAACGGTCAGGTAAAAAGCGGGACAAATATTTGACTTTTTCTTTTTTTTTTTTTTTAGTTTTTCCTTTTTTCTTCTTCCCTCTACCTCTCTCTTACCCCCTCCCTCATCCTCACCCTCTCAGTGACTTCTTTCTCTTTCTTTATATATACTCGAGGATAGTAGAAAAGAGAGGAGATCTCGAAAGAGTGTGTAAAATATCGAAAGAGGGTGTATAATGTACGATTGTGTTTCTTTTTTTATTGTTATTTTTATTTGTTCTTACACCACCTTCTCTCTTTCTCTCTCTCTCTCTCTCTCTCTCTCTCTCTCTCTCTCTCTCTCTCTCTCTTGTGAGAATAAGTTTTAAAGTAAAAGAAAAAGGAAAAGAAACATAGAATTAGAAAAGGAATAAAAAGATTTCTATTTCATTCACTTATATATATATATATATATATATATATATATATATATATGACAATGAAAGGATTAATGGAGAATATCAAACTTAGATTCATTTTCGGTATGCATTTAATGAAAGTGTCGCGTAGCACACGTTAAGAGAAACATTCCTCGTGTAGTAGTAGTATATGTGTGGATACACGCTGTGAGTCGGGTGGAGCATGTGCGGTAAGAGATGTTTTATGGGAGGGAGAAGAAAGAGAGGGGGAATTAGGGGAAAGAGAAGAAAGAAGAGAGAAAGAGAAAGAGAGAGAGAGAGAGAGGGAGAGGGAGAGAGATAGAAAGGGAAGGAGAAAGATAGAGAAAGAAAGAGATAAAGAGAAAGAGGGAGGGGTCAATGACGACGACGACGACGACGACGACGACGACAACAACAACAACGACGACGACGACGACGACGATGACGACGATGACGATGATGACGATGACGACGACGACGACGATGACAAAGACGACGACGACGACTACGACGACGACGACGACGACGATGGCAGACCAACGAGATGGAAGGAAAGAGGGAGAGAAAAAGACCGAAGCGCCGGTTCTACGTTCATTCATGAAACGATCGCAGAAGAATGACTGACTGAGTGAGAAAGAGAAACAGAGACAGACACAGAAAGAGAGATAGAGAGAGAAAGAGTCGAGCCAATTGTTAGACTGCATCGGTGTATGTATCTCTCTATGTGTAGATATGCATGTGCGTGTTAGTATGACCCATAGTCTATCCACGACGTGCAAAACTCGATTTGCCTATATTCAAATTTTCTTTGCAATTCATTTCCCGACATTAATCAAATTTTTGTCTTTTCTGTTTTCTTCTTTTTCTTTTTTTTTATCTCTCTTTTTTTCTCTTCGCAGAAGGGCAAACGTGTGTGTGTGTGTGTGTGTGTGTTTCGTTAGAAAAACATCGATTTTTCCAACGTGTGGGTTTTCCTATCGGTGACGCACGTATGGCAAATATGTTTTTTTTTTTTTTTTTTTTAATATTATTTAATCGTAGTTAAGGAATATGATAATTATTTGAAAAGAAAAAAAAAAAATGTATATACGTATAAACAGAGTGTTCTAACGAGAAACGTTCACTATGATTTATTATGAAATCTATTGATTTTTTTTTTTCTTTTTTCTTTCCTCGAAAAAACGCCGGGACAGGTCAATTTTGTTTTTGAGAGGGGACAGATCCTTATCGTATATTCATCCATTTTGAACTAACCAGCTGAGGGGAATGACAATCCCCTTAAAAATCTTTAATGGCAACAGAAGTCAAGTGGCATATCATTTGAAAAGCCTTTTACAATATTCTTTGCAATGGTGCCTTTTTATTTATTTCTTCCTTTTTCTTTGTTGAATTTTGAGTTAATAGTTTCTGGAAAAAGATGTATTTAGAATTGTGGATCGAAAAGAACATTTATTTGATTAAACATTTAGTATCGTCAATCTCTATGCGCTAATAAAATCTTTATGCACCGTACATCGAATATTCTACAGTACATCCGGTGTATTTCGATGAATGTATGAACTATACCAAAATTATTGGTCCATTCTTTTTATTAAATAATTGGACCGAATAGTCGTACTCTGATTTATTTGACAACTAGATTCTTTATCCATTAATTTGATTTTTACAATGTATTGCAAAATATTCGATTTCTTTTTTTACTGAAAAAAAAATTTTATTTCTGCATGAAGATCTACAATATACATTTTAAATCATATAATAACAAAAGTTTTTTTCAACCTGAAATTCGAAATGCATTTTCTCGGAAACTATTTAACACGAGTACAAAATTAAAACAAAAAAAAAAAAAAAAAAAAAAAAAAAAAAAAGAAGCATTACAAAAAGAATTAAAAGATCTTTCAAATAATATGCCACTTGACTTTTGTTATCATTTAAGATTTTCGAGAGGATTGTTACATTTGCCCTTAGGGGATTACCTCCAAATGGGTGATAGACGATGATAAGGATCTGTCCCTTTTGAAAAACAAAATTGACCTGTCGTGGGATTTCCTTTTTTCGAAAAAATCACTTGATTTCGTAACAATACCGACGAACATTTTTCGTTGAGACACACACATACACACATATATGTAGATATATACTCACTTTGATCCATCTGTGATCGATAGGGTAGCCGCCTTTTCGGGTGCCAGGATTTTCTTCGTAAAAATCCTGCTCCTCCTCCCCGTAATCGTACAGGGATTCCATATCCATGATATCTAAAAAAAAAAAAAGAAAAACAAAAAAGAAAAAAGAAAATTAGTTCACATCGTTCGTCATTTTAACTATTGACAATATTTAAACAATAATAACAAATTGTGTCGATAAAAAATGTGGTTCTATAATTCTTCTTATCGTTATCGTAATAACGACGTACCAATAATATTTTCAAATACGATCTAACATAATGTTATAACCGTTAACAAGTGTTCTCTGTTATTTGCAAAAGGTACCGTAAAATCATTAACTACATTATGGTGGATACACGGTCGGTCCACACATCGTGTCGGCGTGTAATATATAGGAAGTTTCGAACCCTGCTTTCTACGGAGATCAAGTTACCCCGGCTGGAAGTCTAAACGACAGATGGTAGGTGGAAAAGTGCTCGAGCACCGGCGATCGACTCTCTCACGGCTCTTTATACTACACACCATGGCAAGGATGAGCTACAAGAACTTTCAAAATATACCGCTACCGTCCAATTTCAAAAAATCAAATACCATCGGTCTGCCACAGTTACTCCATTATAATGCGATGAGCGTCAGATAAAGACGTATGGAAAATAAAAAGAAAAAAAAAATGAGACAAAGAAAGAAAGAAAAAAGGAAGAAAAAAAATAAATAAATATCACGACACTCGTGACATCATTCGAGTTATCCGTTTATCATAAATACTCTCAGCTTGGTGAGATCTATTCGCCAGTGTAAACTCGTTTTATCTATTAGATCATTATCGCCATTGCGAGCAAAGGTATCATTTGTTATCTACGACAAGTAAAAAGCATTTCGCTGATACAATCACCATCGTATGATGTGTGTGTGTGTGTGTGTGTGTGTGTGTGTGTGTGTGTGTGTGTGTGTAATCCTGTCATTAAGAAGTGTCAAATTTCAAAAATGAAATTGTTTTCTGACCCGAAGAAAAGACGACAATCCTACTGGTCTTAACGGCCGACATTTATTAATTAATTAATTGAATTGAGATATTAACTAATTAAGATATCAATCCTCGTCGTCTCTTTTATTATCTGTTTGCCACTTTTGTAATAAATTTTTCATTCGACTTAAACGATGTTATACTTTGTTGTCCTGGTAACATCACGCGTTACGTAATTAGATATTGTATAGATAACAACAAGAATTCTAAAACTTTCACATCGATCAATCTTTTCCTCGATCGTGGTTACGCAAAAACATAAAAAAAGAAAAGAAAAAGAGAGAGAGAGAGAAAGAAAAAAAGAAAAATAAAAGAAAGATAAAAAAAGATCTACTCTATCAATCCTTTCGCGTGTATTTATCTTTTTACGTAATAAATAAATAAATGTAATAAATAAGAAAGAGAGAGAGAGAGAGAGAGAGAGAAGGAGAAAAAAGGAGAGAAAAAAAAAGGAGAAAGAGGATCGAAAAGAAGAATGAAAATGAACTCGAGTGGTTGAAAAGAGTAACGATTCCACTTTACTTTCATTTACGAACTCGAGAGGAAGTGAAACCGAGCTCGTCGATAGGATTCAAACCGAAATTGGAGACATCACGCAGAAGAGGATTGGTCCTTTAGGAAGCTGAAACATCCCTCGATTATTTCAAGAACTTTAGTCTGACAACATGTTAAAGAAAGATGCACTTATTGCTACCGCGATTTTTAGATGCGGGTAGACGTTCTTAGGAGAAGCTTAGATCGTTGTACTCTGGCAGAACATAACCCGTATAGAAAAAGATCGTGGACCCATATCGAAGGAGAGAAAGAGAGAGAAAGAGAGAGAGAGAGAGAGAAAGCAGATGAAATTATTTTTATCAGAGATGGCGACGTCCAAGACCAAAAAAAAAAAAGAAGAAACATAACGCATTCGAGATCATTTTAAGCTTTTGCTAAGGTATTTAAAAAAAATTCTACTTCAAAGCTTTAGATTCTCGGTCGGTAAAATCATTTCCACTATAAATTACATAAAAAAAGAAAAGAAAAGAAAAAAAAAAAACACGCACTTATATACTAAAAAATGTTCATGTATTAATATAAATATAATTAAATCATTCGCATTGATCGTTTGCTTTGTTGTTCGATCGAAGATATCGAATCGAAAAGATCTTAAAAAATCGATTAATCCTTTCCCAGAATTTTTTCAGGCTTATTCTGTTTGTTTTCTGATTGTAATACTACGAAGTACGCTTTCTTTCTTTTTTACGATGTTAAAAAAAAAAAAAAAAAAAAAAGAAGAAGAAGAAAGAAAGAAAGAAAGATTAGTATAAACAGTTTCGAAGAATACTAAGAAATTTTTGAAATCATTTTAGTTTGCTTTCGATATTAGATTATTTTCGAGGTCAATGCTTCGTACGATCTAAATTCCAACGAAATTTAATCAGATTAACATCGAGATAAATAGTTGAAATAACTTCATTGTTGCGTTAAACTGTAAGACAAGTTACTGTTTGACCTTTTTAAATATCCCTTTCTAAATGACGAACGAGTTCAATTCGCAAAGTTCATTTCTACGGTCTCCCTTTTGTTTTTCGAGACTTTCGACATTAGGGCGTCCTCGTTCTTTGTCATCACACACGAGCTTTCTTTTTCTTTCTCTTTGTCTTTTTCTCCCTTGACCCTTCGTTTTCGTCTTTGGCAAAGGGACAACGCGCGTCACAAGAGAAAAGATGGTAGTAGGGTCGCGACGTTGCCACACCGAGATCATTTTTTTTTTTTTTTTTTTTTTTTTTTT
>NC_057699.1:2366134-2392937 GCF_014466175.1 Vespula pensylvanica | reverse complement strand
GAGAGAGAGAGAGAGAGAGAGAGAGAACAAAAAAAATACGAAATTATGAAACAATCAAAAAGTTTACGAATTTACGAAGTGGATCTTATAAATGATTATTATAATCTTTTCTTCTTCTTCTTCTTCTGTTTTTCTCTTTCTTTGTTTAAATTTTTATTCAAACTTGTTAAAGATCAAGAAACATTAACCTTAAAAAATGTAAACGTTTCGCCACGAAGAAAACGTATTAAACGTATTACAACAGATTCGACGATTGTTATAATCAACATGCGATCAAATCTCTATTTTTATCTCCATTTATTTTTATTGTTTAATTAATCGACTTTTAATAATGCGATGATATAAAGAAAGATTAAAGAAATATATACCTTATATATAATCTGTCTCGAAATATAACCTGTACTCGATCACCGATGACTTTACATACGTAAATGCACAAATTTTTTTTTTTTTACATACATGCACTAATCACTGTTTGTTTTCTCGTAATACGAATAACAATAAATTCTCTAGTAATGATCACTTAATAATACAATGATATATAAAGATATTAGAGAGAATATGTATGTTAAAAATAACTTAAGAAAAAGAAAAAAATTAATATGTTCGATCATCGATATCGTGCGATTTATATAATAACAAACGTTTTTAGCTGGCATATATATCACGAATCGAAATGTTTCAATTTATTTTCGATAAAAATCAATAAATCATTTCGATGAATTCGATAAATCGCTACGATACAATTTGAATTTAATTCGCGTTGAAATAATCATGACGAGCACGTATAACCGACGATCACGTTCAATAAGACGATCGTTAGACGTCGTAGTTTATAAGTGTTTTCCTTGTTAGAAATTAACGGCCTTTTGTTAACTACTCTCTGGTATCTTTCCGATTATATATCATCCCGCACTTTGTTCGTTTCGGCACAAAACGGTATATAAAAGAATTTTTAATTGGCGTCGTTGATACTACGTAACAGCCATTTTGGTTTAATCACGGATTACGTAATTACTATGTGAGTCAAGTTAAAAAAAATACAACGAACATGGAAACGCGAGTTAACATGTATTCCTTTATGGACTATTATTCCTTAACGATCGATCGAAATTAATTGAAAAGAAAAAGAAAAAGAGAAGAAAAAGGAAAAGAACAAGAAATAACCCATAATAAATATATAATAACGATAATAAAAAATAATAATCATAATAATATTGGATTACGTCCTTTTGGATAAAGAACTGTTGATCCTGTTTACATAGCTTACGTTAAGAGGTTACATTAAGCTACATTAAGGTAGCTTTACATTAAAATAGGGACGAAGGGAAGAAAGAAGAAGGAAAATAAGCAAGCAAGCGAAAGAAAACTATTTCGTGGAGAAAACGAGAGGATAATTTTAATAGCGCGATCGAATAAAGACAAGAAGGAGAAGCGAAAAGAGAGCGATCGGATAAGAAACGTGATTTTCGATTGGTCGCATATGTATGGCATATGTATAGCATATGCATCGTGGAATGGATCGTAAAGGCATATATGTATGTATACATGTATGCATGTGTATGTACATACGTATGTATATAAAGAGGGACACGAATGAGAGAACGGTGTTGTTAGTGTCGCAGCTAATGGTGCCGAGTCAATGATGTTAGTTTAGCGTTAGAAACGATATGTGATAACCGGTGGGAGACACGTCGGTATCATCTATTAATTTATTATTTTATTATGCATTTATTGCTATTACCGACATAACAGAGATGGACGCGAACGAACACACACACATACACACATATACAAATAAATAAATAAATATATACGTACGTATATACACACATACATACACACGCGATTCGTCATAAGAAACACGGAACGTTCGCGTACATACATGCATATATACAGATACATACGTACGTACGTACATACATAAGTGCATTCGTTATTCGAATCGTTCTTAACTCTGCGTTATCTTATCACATTGATCCTTACATGTCGATACCACCCCACAATAAAAAAATATTCTTAACGTTCTCTTACGAATTTAAATACATACATATACACATACATATTTACATACACATATTATACATATATATATATATATCATTTGTGTATTATATCTTTTACTACTATCACTATTACTACTACTACGTTAGTCGATCTATAAAAGAAAAAAAAAAAAGAAACTGATTTCTTCTTTTTCTTTTTTTTCCTTCGATTATACACACCAGATTTTCTCATTCTCATCAACGAATATATCGTACGTGACAAAAACATGACGTACGTGACACAAACACATACACACAGAGAAATCTAGGATACGAATTTAACCGATCATCGATTCTGTGTGTTATCGATAAACGAATCGTTTCGATCGAAAGAATACATCGTCGATTCGTTCGACGAATGGCGCGCATAGATCTCTTAAAGAGTCATGTTCGAAAACTTGGCCAGCTACGTATATTTCACTTCCATCTCTCGTAGGATGTGCTAGCCAACGAAGAAGAACTCCTCTGTCAAAACAAATACATATAAAGAGAACGAAAGAGCGAGAGAGAAAGACAGACAGAGACGGAGAACGAGCGGGAGTGAGAGAGAGAAAGAGAGAGAGAGAGAGAGGAGTGAGCGAACGAGAGAAAGAAAGAGAGAGAGAGAGAGAGGAGTGAGCGAACGAGAGAAAGAAAGAGAGAGAGAGAGAGAGAGAGAGAGAGAGAGAGAGTGCTTCGACGTTGATACGTAGGCGTTAGGCGAGTTTTATCATAGGGTTCTTTGCCGTTT
This sequence comes from Vespula pensylvanica, assembly GCF_014466175.1. NCBI lineage: Eukaryota > Metazoa > Arthropoda > Insecta > Hymenoptera > Vespidae > Vespula > Vespula pensylvanica. The sequence goes on along the minus strand of NC_057699.1, from coordinate 2,390,162 downwards.
CGTAAGAAACGAACGATGCAAACGAACGCGTAGAAACGATTATACGTATTTTTCTCTCTCCGGCGATCTTTTAATCGTCGTGTCGTTATTTACATTACACACTATAGAAGTACCGCACAGAGAGAGAGAGAGAGAGAAAAAAAAATGAACGAAAAAAGAAAAAAGGAAAAGGTAGAACTCGAATTCTCGAAGTAAAAGATATTCCCTTCGAGATTCTTTTGAAATTTCAAAATCCGAGAACCGTCATATTAAAAGGTTAAAACGATTGATTATTATTCTTTTTTTTTCGTTTCTTTTCTTTTTCTTTTTTCTTCTTCTTCTTCTTCTTCTTCTTCTTCTTCTTTCTCTTCTTGTCTACATACCCGTTTAATAGTGGCGAGTAGCGCGAGGCAGGTATGTATAAAGGTTAAACCAAAGTGTTGTAATGCACGTAAAACACGAAACAAAAACACGTAGCACAAAAGAGTAATAATCACGTGTACGACTGCGAGGCGCACGCACATCGGCAGCACTAACGCGGTCTACCCCGTTTACAATACAACTTAGAGATATATTATGGCTTGCTTCGTACCCGACGATCATGAATGAAACGTAGAGCGGGTACTGGCCTCCCCTGTCCCCCTCCCGCTTCCCCCCTTTTTATTCCTAACGATCCACACTACGCGTCGTCATTCGGAAGATTACTTCATCCCGTCTCGTGATTCGTCGAATTGTAATCTACCTTCTTTACCAGTTCTTTCCGTTCATACCTCCAATCTGATTGGTCCAATTTATCGTACAGTAACCTCCAAACAATTGGCACGAAATACGAATAGAATGGATACTCTGTTTCAATTTTTCTTTTTTCTTTTTTTTCTTTCGTTGATTCCTTTATCCTATTATTTGTTTTACCTTTTCATTTTTTTTTTTTTTTTTTTTTTAATAAAAAGTTACGACCCTTCGGAGATACTTTCCAGAGACGATACTTGAGAAAGATTGCAATATTTTTTTGGGGAGAAGTAAATTTATTTCTCTTTTTGATAAGTGATAATTATTTTTTCTCTTCTTTTTTTTTCTTTCTTTCAAGGTTCAGAGTTTCGAGCAAGCTTTGCTGATATCATACACTCGTTTTCTTATCTATAGAGATACTTGTTTATATTCAATGCTTGTAATCTCTCGACCAATCAGAAGAGAAAACTGAAAGTACGTTACTTTGAAACTATTTGAAAGATTTAAAACGTCCACAGAAGCATTTCTAAGCTATGGAAGGTTGGATCGTGACCAAGAATTTGTGAATATCGTGATGCAAACAGCTGAATAAGTGTTTAAGTTAATTAATAGTAGAGACATTGGAAACGTTGTTTAATTAGTTGGACTGGTGTTTATCATAAAATATTTGTTTTGATATTATCACGTTGTTTTAAAAGTGTTTACCTTCTGTACGAGTTTCATTTTAATCCGTAGGTATGCCATAAATGATCTCTTTATTAACAAATTGATTGTCCTACTAATTCGTATATTTACGTTTGTTTAATTAACGAGAAAACAAGTACACACATATTTATTAGATATATGTGATATCATTTTAATCTGAATTATTGTTTCAGGATATTCCGTTTTATTTTGATAATTTATTGTTTTATTAAGTACTAGTTTCTAAGAATGCTGAAAGGAAAAGAAAATATTGTTCAAGCTAATACGACTGCTTCTCAATTTGATGCCAAATTACAAGTTAATAATTTCAAACAATTGAGGATTGTAAACAAAAACTCTTTATTAGCGAACGTTAATAATCAAGGAAGTAAAAAAAACGAGACTAGGGTCGTACAAAATGGTAAAACCGATTCAACTAACTGTACAACGAAGAATAATCAAAATAATTTTTCGAAACAATTGCCTAAAGCAGCATTGCCTTCTTCATCTAAGTCAACGGAATTAAAGACTCAAGATAACTGTAATAATGCTTCCAATAATGACAAAAAGGATGTTGTGACTATAGAAAATACAGAAGAGAATGATATGAATAATAAAAAGAGCAAAAAGAAATGGGTATTAACGGATTTTGATATCGGACGTCCTCTAGGCAAAGGAAAATTCGGAAACGTCTATCTCGCTAGAGAAAAAAAGTCGAAATTTATTATAGCCATGAAGGTACTTTTTAAAGCGCAAATACAAAAGCAAGGAGTTGAAGATCAAGTTATGTTATATCAAGTGCAAAGGGAAATTGAAATACAAACTCATTTAAGGTATGACGAGAAAAAACAGCTGTGTCAGAATTATTGCAAATATCCCGCAAACGAAAGTAAAAAACTGATTTTTATTTCTTTTTTTTTTTGTATAGACATCCTAATATCTTACGTATGTATGGTTACTTCCACGATGAAAAAAGAGTATATTTGATATTGGAATATGCTCCAAAGGGTGAATTGTATAAAGAGTTGAATGCACAGCCTGACAAACGTTTTGACGAAGTTAGGTATGTTTTTTTTGGTTTTTTTTGTTTTTTTAATTTGTTTATTTTTAAACGAAGTAATCTGTATTTGTTTTGAGGATATGGGAAAAATATAACAAACATGTATGTTTACAGAACGGCTACGTATATGTCGCAATTAGCAGATGCATTAAAATATTGTCATAGTAAAAAAGTAATACATCGCGATATAAAACCGGAAAATTTATTGCTTGGTCTAAAAGGTGAATTAAAAATGGCTGATTTTGGTTGGTCCGTTCATGCACCTTCGTCGAGACGAGAAACTTTATGCGGTACTCTTGATTATTTACCACCGGAAATGGTAATGGGAAAGACGTATAATCACACTGTAGACTTATGGAGCGTTGGAGTACTATGTTACGAATGTTTAGTCGGTTCTCCACCGTTTCTTGCACCAACTTACGAAGAAACGTATGTTAGAATTAAGAAAGCTCAGTATAAATTCCCTGATTTTGTTAGCGAAGGCGCAAGGGACTTAATTTCGAAGGTAAAGAATATTTAATGTTTTAATTATAACGAATCGTTGATTATTTCATCACGATGTTATTCTTTTTATTTATTCATTTCTTATGTATTTCTTTTTTTTTTCCTTTTTTCTTTTTCTTTTTTTTTTTTTTATAGTTACTAATCGTAAATCCAGATAAAAGACTGCCATTGGAAGATGTTTTAACACATCCTTGGATTATGAAAAATCGCACAACGGAACCTCATGTGCAGTGATAAATATTATATTATTTTTATCTTCTAGACTGTCGCTATATTTAATAATTTAGTAAATGACGGTTGGTTTTTCGTGACATAACAAATGGATTCCTGTAGGTGATTTTATGATAGAATTTTATAATTTAACAAAAACAAATAGATCACATTATTCCATTTTATTCGATAATTTTTGAACTATATATAATGCAATATCTTTCAATGATTTAATTTCACAAAAATTACTAATCGAACTTGGTATTATTATTATCGGAATTATATGGATAAGATGTTACAAAATAAAGATTTCGATGCAGCATCAATTTATTCGCTAGATATGTCGTCAACTAATCGGAATTATAAAATCTGTTTGATTACATGAGAAAGGTAGAAGGAAAAACAGAATTTATAATTATTTTCTCTAGAAATAAAAACAACTTATATTCGGTTACAGGAGACGTTCAATTAATAAAAATAAATCGTGTTCGTTTGTAAATATTATAAATCGTCTCATTAATTTATGCTAGTAGAAATTCTAAACTAATAAAACTTTGTTTTGGCAAATGTTACGCAATTAAAGTAATGGATCAGTTATCATATTTAAAATATCAGTTATCCAAATTAAATATGGTGTATTTTAATACATGTAAAATATACCATTTGTTTATAGATAACATAAAATTTATTTATGTTTACAAAAACGGTGATACAGATAATGTTCTCCGAGATAGATATCCGAACATTATCGTTATATTCTATCTTATGTCTTAAACGTCTTTATCATTTAATATTAACATCGGAATAAAAAAAGGATATATAATTTGTAAACATCGAAACTTAAAAATCCTAACATATATAATTCCTATAACGTAAAAATATTATCTTACACAATTATTTGTTATTTCTAATGTTCTTAGAAATTCTGATAAAACTTCAATAATGGAAGAGAAGTGCCATATTAAAAGATTCTTAATTAGTTCGCCTCATGTTTCCATTGGTTCCATAATTACATCCACTATTGGCGTTTCTAACGGTGTATCCATAGGCGTGACTTCAGAATCTTTTCTAACTGAATATAGCTTTCTTAATTTTTCATAGTGTTTGATCTCCTGAACATTTTTAGAATACGGTTTTTAGGAATGACATTTAATAAAGAGAAAAAATAAAGAAAACGACAAAAATTATATGGAATTTCTAACTAATACTTTTCAAAACGCATTTAATTGATTATTTGTTTATTATTAGATAATTGTCAGATCGATTACTTACTTTTTCATGAACCGATGGTCGAACTTTATCGAACGCATTAGCGATATGTCGCATACAGATCTCTGGTTGTCCGTGATACTGTGTCATTAATTCTTTCAACGCTTCTATTCCTGCTTCTCTGATCAAAGAAGCCAAATCGGCACCAGTGAAACCATCGCATTTTTCGTTATATCCTACTTCTCCCAAATTTATATCTGCGGCTAATTTTGGTTTTGTACCGTTCTGTTAAAACGTTCATCGATTATAATAAATTGTAATATTTTATAAAATTTATATATCGTCACAGTGTTTACCTTCGTCAGTGCTCTTAAAATGTCAACGCGATCCGCAGCAGTTGGTAATCCTACGTATAAAATTTTATCCAATCTTCCAGGTCTTAATACGGCAGGATCGATAATATCTGGACGATTACTAGCAGCCATTAAGAATACTCCTTGTCTACTTTCAACTCCATCCATTTCTGTAAGCATCTGATTTACAACTCGCGACGTGGCTGAGTTATCGCCTTCCGTTCTCTTAGGACACAATGCATCTAATTCGTCGAAAAATATAACACACGGGGCAGAATTTCTTGCTCTCATAAAACACTGACGTACGGCTTTCTCGCTTTCGCCAACATACTGCGAACGAATGAGACGTTACTTCATCTGTTATCCGTACGATCGACGTACAACATACTCGATCGCGAAGGATCAAAGATAGATAGATAGATTACCATATTGAGAAGTTCAGGTCCCTTTACAGAAATGAAATTAATACCAGCTTCGTTTGCAATAGCCTTGGCCAATAACGTTTTACCACAACCCGGAGGACCACATAATAATACACCCGTAGCAGCGCTCAAACCCAATGCCGCGAATTGTTCGGCGTGTCGTACGGGAGCCTTAAAAAAAAAAAAAAAAAAAGAAAAAAATGATTAATGTATTATCGTACCAACTTGAGAGAAGGTTTTACCCGAAAGTAAGACGATATATATTTACGAGTATAGCCATTTGTAATTCTTGTCTGATATCTTGTAATGAACCGACATCATCCCACGTGACATCAGGTACTGTAACAAATCCTTCTCTCTTTGCAGAAGGTTGAACTACTCGGAGTGCCACTTCAAAATCGCTATCTTCGATGCAAAGAGTTCCTAATTTTTCCTTCGAAAGAGGAGGCTCGTTCCGTAACCAAGTAAGTAAACTCGATAGCTCTGGAGACTTTGACGGTTCTTGCGTTACATCCATTTCTAATCCTACATTCGAGTTTTCTGATTGTGTCTTGCTCATAGAGGATACGGTATCTTCGATACTCGTCGGAGGTTCAGCAGTCGTAACATCATCGACTATATTTCCAGAATTTTCAAATGCTGGAACTTCTTTGTCAGTTTGAGGATCGATTTCACTTATTTCTGGAGATTTAGAAATACTAATCGCTGGTACCGTTTCATTCAAGTCTTCGAAGATTCTACGTACAGAAAGATAAATTAATCGAATCGAATATCACAGTCATTCTTCTCGTGAAAATCGAAAGTCCGCGGTTACGTTTACCTATCTACCGCAGCCAAGGCAGCTTCTCTGATTAAAGCAACAAGATCTGCTCCCACAAAGCCAGGCGTAAGCGAAGCTATTGTCGATAGACTAATGTTAGGAGCTAGTGCTACTTTTTCTGTGTGTACTGCCAATATCTTTGCTCTCGCATCTTTGTCTGGTATACCAAGACAAACTTCGCGATCGAAACGTCCTGCTCTTCTTAAGGCAGGATCTAACGAATCTGGCCGATTTGTCGCTCCTATAACTAAGACTCTGTCTCCATTATCTCTTGCGCTTAGTTCTACAAAAGAGGAAAACAAAAACGTGATCTTAATAATATCTTTGAATATTCTATTTTCGTACTCATAAATCTTATTAATCCAATAGACGATATCAAAAGTACAAACCATCTAAACATGATAACAACTGTGCTACGATTCTTCGTTCCATTTCTCTTTGAGCCGTTGCTCTGTGCGGCGCAACAGCGTCGATTTCATCCAAGAAAAGTACACATGGTGCGATAGCAATTCCTTGATCAAATAATTCTCTAATACGCGCTTCACTTTCGCCCGATACTCCAGCCACCAGTTCGGGTGCTGCTACTTTCAATAGAGGCACTGCTAATTCCTAATTTCAGGAATATATAAAATATAAACAACATGGAGGATAATAAGATAATGATATTAGATTATTTCTCATAACGAATATAAGTTAAATTTTCTCCGAAAATGATAAAGATAAGAAAGTATTTCATAATTCTCAAAGAAATCCGATAATCGATAAAAAATATTTTTCTTATCTTTCCTGATTGCCATAGAACACCGAATATATATCATCTTAGAAGGATTATCCTATATAAAATCAGAATGTGCATAAAAAACATATCTTACTCCAGCGATAGCATGAGCCAACAAAGTCTTTCCGCAACCAGGTGGACCATGAAGTAAAAATCCTCTTAGCGGAGATATGCCAAGTTGTTTAAATATCTCTGGATGTTTTATATGTGCCAATAATTTGCATACTGTTTTCAAAACCTTATCGTTTCCACCGACATCTGCAAATGTTACTTTCGGTTCGGTAATTGGTATCGTCTTTACCCTCTTCGTTAATGGTAATTGTCCGCTATCATTTTCTTTCTCTCTTTGTCTTTTTCTAGTCGTTATTTCTGTTTGTGTTTTAGGAATAGAAACCTCATTCTTTGACTGGAATATTAAGATTATTATTTTTCATTTCATCGATATTTCTTTCGTGTTGTATTAAAAAACAAAGTGTATTTATTTATTCATATTTTACCGTTTGGGCCGATTGTCTATCCTCCTTAGAATCATTAGATTTTTGTACAGCTGGTACGGAATTTGTATTTTCTTGTAAGTTTTTATTTGTGACTGTATCTTCCGCCTTTGCGTCGGACTTTGGATCACATTTCTCAACATCGTCGTCACTGCTAATATCTATAAGCTCTTTGTCACTGGAATTTCCATTCTGCTTGCCCTTTGATTTCTTGAACATTTTTAATAATACATCTCCTAATATTGCAGGTTGTGGATCTGACTAAAATCCATTGATTTTTTTGAAAAATTGATTAAAAAAAAAAAAGAAAGAAAGAAAGAAAAAAGCTGTAGCAATAAAAATAACATATATTAGTACCTCAACGTCAACTTCATCGTCATCATCGTCATCCTCGTAAGCATACCAATCACGAGAAGATTTTTTGGCGAACATCTCTGTTAGTTCGTCGTATGCTTTACGTACAAGTGCTCTAAATGCGCTACGTTTTTTTCCACGATAATCACGATATTTTCTTTGAAGAGTATCGGCCATTTCATTTACATCGATATATACTCTGTTTTCATTTTCATGCATATACTAAAATATAATATAACGTATAAGATACTTTAAAAATAATACTCTCTTTTACTTATATATTTTTTATGTAATATGTTTGTATTAGATAATATATATATATATACACATATATTTATTTATTGGATAAAAATATATAATATATAAGCACATTGAAAGTATTATTTTTTTAGTTATTCGGATAGATATAGCAAGTGCAATATGTTACATATGTTTTCTATAGTATATGTGTAATACTATCTAATTTAATGCAAAATATTGTGTAGGTTACTCGAGTAATCTATCAGGATGAATAGTTGTAATAATCGAAGGAAATCACGTAAAAGAATATTAGATACAACGAAAATTAAAGTGGTCTAATAATTCTTATTTTTTTTTAAGAATTCCAAACGTATAATTGTTTCTAAGAATATGAATTTCTTTCATATATTATTTAAATATAAACATTACCGTTTGAACACGAGATATTAATAATTGATCTTTGAAAAAACGATGAGAATTTTCAATTTTGTGTTTATTGTCCATGCTTTTTGATTTATAATCACCACTAGATCCTTGCAAAGGAATAATATCAATCGATGAATTTAATTTTCCAACTTTTTGCATTTTTGTTGAAGCTTCCCGTAGAACTAGCAGGCACAACTATTTCGATGAATTTGCCTTAGACATAAGTTCTCTTTTATATTCCCTGTTATTTTACACGCTTCATGGAGACGCATAGATACGTTACTGACTATACCACCAAACTGATAATCACTAAAAATTGCATCTTGCGCGGCTTTTATAGTAAAATTGTATAACCTATAACTGATTGGACAAATCAATGTATTCTTTCTCATTGGTTACTTTATATTTACCACGACGTATATATTTAGAAATTGGTTTATTAAATTGTATTACAAATAATTTCTATCCTCGTAATAATCTTTGATTACGTTTATACATTTATTTCATTTTATTCATTGAATAACAAGTAAAAATGAAGGAATCAAAGATTTTTTTATTTCTATGACTTCTTTAAATGGACCAATCAGAAAAATCGAATTTTTAGTGTGAGGGTTCTCAAAGTGAGATTCACGAATTTCTTCGATTTGAAAGATAGAGAACCATTGTTATAGTAAACTTTGTTGAAATTGAAAAATATATATATTTTTTAAGCGAATTTATTAGTAAAGTCTATGTAATTTGATTAATTGACTTTGAATTTTAATAGATTAAAAATAAGACTTTTTTTCTGCTTTTGTTGGCAGTAACAAAACAAGTATACACTTATGTATAGTACAGCTGATTCTTAATGATCTCGTTTTAAGTTTGAAATCATCCAGGTACATACAATGTTAATGTAAACATTTTCAAATTATTTGATCGACGAATAACTTCTATTTTCTTTACATTCAGATGACTGTGGATAATGAAACTAGTGATCAACAAGTAATTTTTGCAACAGGAGGTTATGATCATACAATAAAAATATGGCAACCACATACAGGGAATTGCGAACGTACTTTTACGGAGACAGAATTTGTATCTTTATTTTATTTATAACGAATAATTTGTCTTTATTCGATAATTTTATTTTACCTTCATATTGTCAACGCCAATATTTTTCCTCAATAAATTTTAGCAAGTGAATGCTCTAGATATTACACCAGATAAGTATTTCATAGGCGCAGCAGGATATCAACATATTCGTATGTACGATTTGGGAGCAAACGATCCAAATCCAATTATCACTTACGAAGGGGGTTCTAAAAATATCAGTGGATTTGGTTTTCAGGTATAATAAAACATTAGAATAATTAAAGTATATCAAATGAATGTTATTGTATTCTAAGAGTAATAGTTGTTAATCTTTATAGGAAGAAGGCAAATGGATGTATACGGGTGGAGAGGATTGTTCCGCACGTATATGGGATCTTAGGTATATTAAATAATTTTAGAAAATTCATTCAGAAATAATTATGCGTGTGAATTAATATTTGATTGTATTTCAGATATTATAATGGTAAATGTCAAAGAATATTTCAAGTCTCTGCCCCTGTAAATTGCGTATGCTTACATCCTAATCAAGCGGAATTAATAGTCGGCGATCAAAGCGGTGTTATACATTTATGGGATCTTCGTTCGGATCATAATGAACAATTGGTAATTATAATGAATAATTATAATTTAATAATTTTCTTTATTTAGAATACTACCAAGTATATACTCTTAAAACAAATTTTTCTTATAGATACCAGAAACTGAAGCTTCTATTCAAGACGTTACAATAAATCAAGATGGTACATATATGGCTGCTGTAAATAATAAAGGTCATTGTTACATCTGGACGCTTACGGGGGGTGTAGGAGAGGAACCAACTAGACCTATTCCTCGTCATAAACTTTTGGCTCATAAACGTTATGCATTACGTTGTAAATTTAGTCCTGATTCAACGTAAGTAAAAATTTAATCTGATTTTATGTTTGTTAATAATAAAACTAAAAAGAACGATTTTGTATATTTAGCTTGCTTGTAACTACGTCTGCTGATCAAACTGCTAGAGTATGGAGAACTACAGATTTCTCAGAGGTGCAGGTATTGCAACATGAAGCAAAACGTTGGGTTTGGGATGCAGCTTTCAGTGCAGATTCACAATATATATTTACTGGTACGAGTATTATAGATAATGCTAAAAGTTCTTAGAATTGTAAGACTTTCATATTTTCATTTCGTTTAGCTTCTTCTGATGGCATTGCAAGATTGTGGAATGTTTCAACGGGAGCGATAGAACGCGAGTATAAAGGTCACCAGAAAGCAGTAACCGCATTGGTATTTTACGAAGAAGCTGTATCGACGGCTTAATAGCTGAAACGAAAGGTGTATAGAATAAATCTTTTCTAATTTATTAAAACGATAAACTAATGTTTCTACAGAACAATACACAGTATTATTTAGAGAAATAATATTATATTCACAATATAACTCTATATATTATACATAGATATTATACATATATATTACATATATATATATATATATATATATATATATATATATATATATGCAATATAATAAGTGAATTGTGAATGTGATACGCATAAAAAAAAAAAAAAGAAACATATATAGAGAAACTATATTATTTCAGATTTTTGATTAAAGTTAAACCAAGTGCGTGAATGAATATTAAAAGGAAGAGAAAATCTAAAATTCAAAAAGGTTTTGATATTCTGCTGATTATGGAGCTTTCGTTCCTTATATCAAACAAATATATGACTCGTCGTTTAGAAGAACGATAAACGAAATGTTACGACCATAAACGAAGTATATTTACTTGAAACGAACGCTTAGCGTATCAGTCAATCGAGTATCCTCTAACGAGTATCAACTCGAATCGTATGTTCCCGTTGTCGTCATAGTGTTTTTTTTCTATTCAAATATTCTTTGTTACGAAATTCTTTTGAAAGTTAGAATAGACAATATGTTTAAACAGTGCCGTATAAGATAAGGAATATCGTTATCGTTCTATTACTACTTATTGACTTCATTTCCCCCTTTTTCTATCTCTATATATTTACTAGTATATCAGTAATACTACTCGATTAGGATGATACGTAGGTTCATCTTTCAAACGTCAAGAAAGTTGTTAGAGCTGCATAGTGCAAGAAAAGAACATGTTAGAAATCTGCATTTCAAGTTTTATCCGAACACGAGGTCGCTCGTATCAGAGCGTGAGTAAATTATTGCATAATTCCAGATGAAAGTTTCATTAAAAATATTCTATTCCGTTTTTCAATTAGAGATTTTTTTTTTATTAAATATTGTTTACAACAAACGTATGGATTATGTCGATTAATAATAACAAAAATTAAAATAATGTATTCGATGTATACGTTCTTTCTTTTCTTTTCTTTTTTCTCTTTTTTTCGTGCCACTTTCACGTTAACGTTAACATTTAATATATTATGAAATATTCTCAATGTTTGTTTTAATTTTTCTTTTTAATATGTTTTTTTCTGTTAAATTCTTTTTCTTTTTATTTATGATCGTGTCGATTAAATGTTATTATGTGAAATAGGTGCGAATCTGGATACAAATTAAGCACCTCGTACGATTTATAAAAGTACACTGTCGTATTCTATCGAATTAATTATGCATGATTCATAGGTGAGACGGAAAAATTGAATATGTATCAAGCGATAAATCAAGCTTTGGACATTACGTTAAAAAAAGACGCATCCGCAGGTGAATATGTCATTCTTTTTTACATATACTTAATAAATCGATCATATTATTTGAAAGCTGATCTTTACTTGACATTACTTTACAAAAACATTGCAGACACTGATAATAACGAAATATCATCGAGAATAATAATAATAATAATACATTTTAATAAGAGATATATCTATTCAATAAAAAAATAATTATGATAAAGAAGAATGAGAATGCATAATTTATAAGAAAAATAATGTTTATACGCGTTGATAAGAAAATACATTAACGTTAATGTTGATACATTTTTATACGTACTTATATAATTTTACACTTTTCTCTTTTTCTTTTTTGCTTTTTAATGTAGTTATATTTGGCGAGGATGTTGCATTCGGTGGCGTGTTTCGTTGCACCGTAAACCTTCAAAAACGTTATGGTTCCGATCGAGTATTCAATACACCTATATCCGAACATGGTATCGTTGGTTTTGGCATAGGTTTAGCGAATGTCGGTGCAACCGCTATTGCAGAAATTCAATTTGCTGATTATATATATCCTGCATTCGATCAGGTGATTAAATATATTGGAAGAATTATATCTCCTTATTTTAATTAATTCATTCATTAACTTTTTCTTAATGGAGACTTCATGGATTTTTATTTCAAATATATTTTTTATTTTGTTACTGTTAGATAGTAAATGAAGCAGCAAAATGCAGATACAGAAGCGGAGGAGTATTCGATTGTGGAAAATTAACGATTCGTACACCTTACGGTGCGGTAGGACACGGAGGACTTTATCATTCTCAAAGTCCAGAAGCTTATTTCGCTCACACTCCTGGATTAAAGGTATGTATTTAGTTATATTGTTTTCAATAAAAACAAAAAAAAAAAAGTCGTTTATTATATCGCGTATATATAGATATCTGTAATCTCATTATTACCGACAGAGCAGCATGCTGTATAAAACGTAGGTAATCGAAATTTCTACTATAACATCGTGTTATATATCTTTTTTTTTTTTTTTTTTTTTCATTCTTTATATACAATAATATACCTCTTTATAATCTATTAAAGTTAATCATGTTATGTTCATTGACTGATTTCGTAATTTTAATCAGTTATCATTCTTTTCTTATCACTTGATGTCTTAGTTGATGACTTGGCTTTTCGATTCGAATTTTCGAATAAGTTCAATTTCTAATTTATGATATCTCTGATTGAAAGATTATATATTTCATATTATTACGTACATGTAGATGTACATAGTATATTAACTTTGTCTAATATAATGGATTGGTAAGGTTTTTTACGAAATGATATATTAAGAGCATTCGTATTATTTTATTAGATCATTGTGTATCATTATCTATCGTTTGAAGTGTAAAATATTATTCGAAACGTCTTCGTTTATTAAAATCTATCATCGGTCGCTTTTTATTTTTTATTTATTTTTTTTTTTTTTTTTTCCCCTATTTAATACTCATCGTAATTAAAGTGACGACAATTTTTTGTACTGTACTCATAAACATGAAAAACGAAATTAGCTTTTGTTATTTCAAATTAAAATTTTAATAAAAACTAATTGACGTTCGTAAATTCAAGACATTTTAGGAATATTTTAGGACGAAATAAAGAAAAAAAAAAAAAAAAAAAATTTATTAGGCAGTTAGTGTTTATTGTCACGTTTTCTTTTTTCTTTTTCTATTTTTAATATTCTGGCCTTTACTAATTGTTGCAACATATTTCGTCGGGTTTAATAATTACGTTCGTGAGCTAAATTTATACGACGCGGATATGACACGGAAACGACATGGTAAATCAAGGCAATGCCATTAAGAAGATTATTTCGAAGTTAAACATTTTCTTTCTTTTTTAATAAATTATTATGAAATAAATTTTTGTTTAAACAATTTATACATTTAATTTATGAAAATACGAATACGATGAAAATTTTATTCTACGTTGAAAACAAGGGAATATAAAAAAATTTCGCAAAATTAATTTAATTTTTTTTGGTTTCATCTTTCTAGGACTTTCTTGTACGTAGATATCGTCTTTCAAAAATCGTCACTCATTATTCGTATAATATATCTTACGTAGTACTATGTAGTAATAGTAGTAAAAAAAATATTTAGGTTGCTCAGCTGAGCAGCTCGAGTAAATTCCAAGAATTTATGTAAATCACTAGGTCAATGACCCATCTAAAAAAAAAAATTATAAGATCAACGTAAATACTTTTTGCTTAAATTAGAATATTTCTGATGTCAAGAATCTTAGAGATTTGAAAGCAAAAAAGATCATTTTCTCTATTTTATCATCGCATTGTTAATAATTTTAATAATAATGATTCTTTATTATCAATTAAAAAAAAGCCCCTCAAAAAAAAAGAAAAACATTTCATATAAAAATAGTTATCGATTTGTGCCGTATATTTCGATTATATTGCGTTCGATATTATAAACAATGTTATAAATAATTACAAATAGTTTGAATATATAAAAAAAAAAAAAAAATAGTTTTACTATTCTAAAACAGTTAACGGGTTAAAATATCTGCTTAAGATAAATAAAATTTTTCGTTATCTTTAGAAATCTATTTACCGACTGAGCGTTACGTTGCAATTTGTTAAAGTCCCGGTTAGATGTCGGTACAGTAAGAATATACGTTTACATGGTAATGTAGAAAATCGTCGTATAAAAATGTAGATGGCGGAATGGATAAATCAAACGACGAGGTGCGTAAAGAAAATGTAACGAAAAATTATTTCGACTTAAATTTTTGACGAGGTTAATCATTCGTTATGTCAATTATATTAGTAATAAAATAATAAGAAAATGTAAGAGCTTCCTTCAAGATAGTTTTATAAAATTTCACATTGGATGGATGACACTAATCATAGTGTTTAATAATTAACTGGAAGAAAGTAGGTAATCTTAGATGTTCTTTGATGATATGTTCGTAGAACGCTTTCAACGACTCTCATCTTTCCTCTTTCAAAGATATTTTCTTTTAAGAGTAAAGGCCTTTAACTTTGAGCAAGAAATTCTATGAATATTGTAAGACGACGCGTACTTTACCTATGCATGAAGAAAGTTTTCTACGTATTATATATCATTATATATATATATATATATATATATATGTACATATACGATATTATATATACTATATGTGCGCGTACGTGTGTGTGTGTATGCACGTACATAAAATTATACATATACTTTTACTTTATATACACATACAGTATTACACTATATACATATCTTCCATTTATATATTATTCTTATATACATCTATATACTTACATAGTATTACATCAATACACATATCTTACATCTATATATCAGTTATATATACATCTATGTTCAATCATTTATACTAGCTTATTGTTAGATTCATAGAGATCTATATACACGTATAGAGATATGTAGGTACACGTATATACACGTGTTGTACACATTTAGAGAGCACGCAATAAACGTGTATTTGCATCTATAGTATACTCGCGAATACGGACGGGTAATTGTATTACATCAGAAATGTATTTCCGGGGAAATAAGAAAACATATCGTTTGTTTCGAATAGAAAAGGAAGAAAGAAAGGAAGAAAGAAAGAAATAAAGAAAGAAATAAAAAAAAGATATAAAGAAAAAGGACAGATGGAAGCTCGATGAATTTTCTATTACATTATCTTTTCTTCCTTTCTCTTTACTTTTCTTCATAGTAATCTTGATTTCTTTCGAATAGATCCCTAATCTCACATTGTTTTTTTTTCTTTCTTTTTTTTTTTTTTTTTTTTTTTTTTATAGATCGTAGTACCTCGAGGACCGGTACAAGCGAAAGGACTTTTATTGAGTTCCATCGAAGAACCAGATCCTTGTATAGTTTTCGAACCAAAGGTTCTTTATCGTACGGCTGTTGACGAGGTACCGGTCGGACATTATAAAATTGAAATTGGTAAAGGAGAAATAGTAAAAGAAGGTAGGTTCTAGAAATTCTATTTATACGCTACGTTTATTTATATATATATATGTACATGTACAGGGTGGGCTAAAAGTTTCTGGATTTGTAGTTTTACAATCAGGAAAAATAATGAGATTAGACTAAAAAAAAAAAAAAAAAAAATTTAATTTATTTTAGAAAATAGTAATACTGAAAAAATTCTTTTAATAATCGTAGTACTACATACGTATTACGAGTATACGTTCGTATAGATTTTATACACAAATATATATATATATATATATATATATATGCACGTATATACATACATATATATACTATTATAGATATAATAATAAATTTCTTTTTTAATGTAGGAAAAGATGTGACTCTCATAGGATGGGGTACACAGGTGCATATCTTATTAGAAACAGCCGATATCGTCGAGGACAAGCTCGGTGCATCTTGCGAGGTGATAGACCTTCTTTCCATTATACCTTGGGATGCAGAACTAGTTTGCAAGGTAATCCAATTCTAATCTAATTCTTCTTAGTTTACATACAGACGATGCAACGTTACGTATAAACGAATCCACGATAAACAATATTATACCTACTATATATATTAGACAATATGATTCGAAAGTTATTTTCTTATTTCATCTATATATATATATATATATATATATATATATATATATATATATATATATATATATATATATATATTCACAACAGGCAATCTTCGAACTTCAAACTATAATAATACATAATTAATAGCCAACGAAATAAAGATACTCACGTAGGCCAGGGTTCAAGCATTATCTTCTGGACGTCCAGCGATGCAGATCGTAATTGGAAAGTTCGTTTCGTTGGTAAATTCATAGAGATATTCGTGGTTAAATCTCTCGTTTCTTTCTCTCGATAGCTCAACTCTCGGGCTGTTAGTTTGCGCAACTAAGAAACTGTTTCGAAGGCTCATCGAGAAGGTTGCTAATCGGAGATTAGGTCTCTCTTCAACAACAGAGTGAGAGAGAAAGAGAAAAAGAGAGAAAAAGAAAGAAAAAGAAAGAGAGAGAGAGAGAGAGAAAGAGAAGGTGAGAAAGAGCACGTGTTTCTTGCGTCTTCAGAACGAAATCAGCCTGCTCGGATAGCTCGAGATCCGCGATCGAACGCCGAGCGTTTATAAGGACTCTATCTTTTCCGTTCCACGTGTTCTCCACCTTGCGTAATGTCTCCGTGAGCGAACGTGCGCGCGCGCGCACGTTAGAACGTCGACCGTCATTCGTTGTTGGATGAATATGGCTGAACTATCTCGACCGAAACGCTCGAATATCTCGCTAATAAACTTTCGCGTTTACGATATATAATTTTTCTTATACATACATATATGTATAAATCTACTTGTCTATATGATTTCTTTCTCTTTTCTTTTTTTGTTTTTGTCTTTTTTTCTTTTAATATCCTTATCTATGAATACGTATAATTATGTGATTCATTCGTCGCACCTTACACTTAACGCTCATAATATATGCGATAATGGTATAATATACTGGATATTAATATTGATTACGTTCTTTTTTTTTTTCTTTTTTCCTTTTTTTTTTTTTTATTTATTTTTATTTTCTCTTTTTTATTTTTATTAAGAAGAACTCATTCACAATAAAAATATCTTATAATCGACGGAATGGAAAGGAAAAAGAATTTGTCGTTATTATCGCGTTGTTTGAATAAATACAGAGAGATTATCAAGGAAGTGCAATCTACAAAGCTGTTATTAAGGATAAAGAAAGATAAAAAAAAAAAGCTATTTCTCGCGTGCTCGTGTGTGCGTTTATGTGTATCTGTTGTATGCGTATAAGTACGTGCGTCGTTGATGACGTAAAAAGCGCTGACAGGCTTCAAAAATACAAATTGCCTCGTAGTATTCTGGTAATCCAATTGTAGACGACTTTATCTCTCTCTCTCTCTCTCTCTCTCTCTCTCTCTCTCTCTCTCTCTTTCTCTCTCTTCATCAGTCTTAATTACACCAAATCGGATGAAGTTTCGCGTAATCCGTGCTCGGGATCAGCCTTGGGGAAATTATCGATGTGATTTTATGGCAAGAGTCGCATCGCGTCGTATGCACGCGTCTTAACGCGCTTTCCAATCGGCTTTGTTAATGATTTACAAGTACTCTCATGTTATATCTATACAACGCTAACTCGCATACATATGTATATACCATAACAGAGTGCGTCTTAATTACTTTAGTACAACAACGTGTTTGTACCTTCGTAAATCGAAACGGTACTTGCTTGTACGGTGTTCATAGTTCGGTTTGATAGTCGATAGTATGTAATATCGAGTATGGTGTTAATGCGCCATTTAACATTCGTCCTTCCATATAAATAAATTATTATAATGCATTGAACAGAAATCGTAAATCATGATGATAATTTGATCGTATGCCCGACGTATGTATCTAACGTATGTAGGTATATCTAATCACGTACGTGTATAGATGTTATTATTCGTTGCCAATTGAATTATCATCTAAGAACTTTCTCTTCTTTATATTTCTTTTATTGTCGATAAATATTATATATCTTTTCTGTTTTTTTCTTTTTTTTTTTTTTTTTTTTTTTTTTTTTTTTTTTTTTTTTTTGATGTTTCCATCCAAGTCCGTAAAGAAAACCGGACGTGTCGTCGTTGCGCATGAAGCACCAAGGACCAATGGTTTTGGAGCAGAAATTGCGGCTCGTATCCAGGTAAAACAATTATTTTTATTTTCATATGATTATGATTAATACGATAGACGGATTAAAGAAAAATCGTGTTACACCATAGGTAATTCACTTTCTTTATTGTATTAACGATTGAATATAAGAAATGTTATCTACGATCAGATGTTGAGAGAAAGAGAGAGAGAGAGAGAGAGATTCAAGATTGTGGAATAATAAATATATAGATATTCTAAATGTCTTTGCAGAGTGGAATAGAATTCTCTCTCTCTCTCTCTTTTTTTTTTTATTCTTCGGGGCAACGTACGCTACGCTACGATTGTTAATGTCTTTGATCATCGCAATTGAGTGCAATTAGCAGTAATAAAATTAATTACCAGTTGAATTTCTTCCTATGACTTCGAAATTATACCGCGTTGCTATATCGATATATATATATATATATATATATATATATATATATATAAAGATAATTACGAAGAAAGAATTATTCCATTTTTCCAACGTTTGCATAATTACATAATTAGGTTCTTTGTTAAAATAAATGTTTGTTAATCTTAACTCTTGCCTTATTACTATTACAATAATTATCTTAATAATTTGTTTAATAAGAAAATTAATATTTACAATATTATAACGCAGGAGGAATGCTTCTTAAATTTGGAGGCACCGGTGATGAGGGTCACCGGTTGGGATACACCATTTCCACACGTTTTCGAGAGATTATATGTACCGGACAAATGGCGTTGCTTCGCCGCAGTTAAAAGGAGCCTTGACTACTGAAGGATCCGTTCCTTCTATAAATGTGGATGGAAGGCTGGAATAAATGAGGGAGAAAGGGACTTTAGACTCTGGGCACCACCCATCGAAGAGATACATATGTCTTTCAAACTCGAAATGAATTCCATGACATCGATTTTTCGTATTTGCGGCATATGTACCTACTTACACTGCCACAGCATCGAGTTGTCACGTGCTCGAAGACCGGTCCCGCGACAATTTGATCGTATCATACTAGTTCTCTCTCTCTCTCTCTCTCTCTCTCTCTCTCTCTCTCTCTCTCTCTCTCTATTTCTATCTTTATCTTTATCTCTTTTCCTATCTTAGTTTGCACCCTTTCTGATCGTATCAAAGAACGCGATCTCTTTCTCCTTCGACGTGGATAACAATCGCTTAGATTTCAAACGGATCCTTCGACGGATCCATTTTTTCTTTTTCTTTCTTTTTTTTCTTCAATCGTAACAACGTCTTCGTCGTCGATATTAATACAGCCGACAATCGAGAATATTTATTTCATAACGAGCGAATTAAATTTAAAGATTTGAATGTAACGCTCGAAAAGAATTCCGATAGATCGATATAGTATAGCCCGAGGATACGAATAGTTAGCTGGCAGCTATTTGGATAGACGTGGATTGTACGTTTAGAAAAATAGACGAAGAAAGTGACGTTTTTACTCGGTACTCAGTTCGGCAAGTATAACCGTTATTGGTAGGTTAGCTCCTAGTTGTTAAAGGGTTATATATCCCTGGCCCAGTTTTGTCCCGACCAAACCCACATAAATCCTTTCGCGTCTAATTTAATGAGACGAAGAAAGACGATACGCCCGGCGTCGGTGGCGACGGTGATGTTAACGAGAGATCAAGAACGAAGGTAAAGAGGGGGAAGAGAAGGAAAAGGGAGAAGGGGGGGGAGCACCCCGACGAACCGATATTCATAATTAAAAGGTGTATATCCATATGGTATATGGGATAAATCGGGTCAAGTCCGTCTTTCGTCCGCGGTAAAACGAAGCGTCCTGATCTCAGCGACCGTCGTAACACAATATTTTAATCAAGGCTTCGTTTCCTCAGCCACCGTCGCCGTCGCCGCCGCATTCGAAAACCGATCGATCGATGGATCGATCGATGGATCGATGGATCGATCGTTATCTACCCCCAAAACTATTGTTATCCTTTTTTCGATTTTTCCTAAATATCATTCTTAATATCGCACCACGTTCAAACCTGATTAAATCGAAACAGTTTAGTCCGCCATGTTGGAGAACGAAATCCAATATCTTCCGCGAATTTTCTCAGACGGATTTGCACTTTGTTTATTAATCGTTACGGAAGAAAGAGGATAATAGGATCGAGAATATTCGAAATTGTGAAGGAAGTCCGTAACGCGGCTTGTTCGTAACGTATTTTGTAATTTGAAAGGGAAACCACATTCTTTCACCGCGTATTATGATACGTGAAAGTTAGCAACGCAGCGCCTACGGTGTGATGCAGTAGGTACATTGAAGAGAGACGGAGAATGGCTACAGAAAGAGAGAGAGAAAGAAAGAGAGAGAGGTGATCGTTGCTGTGAGACATGGACTATATCGAAGGTCGACCTGTTGCCTTTTTATTTCGTTGATTTTTGCAGGAATAGAGCAACTGTCCTCTCTCTCTCTTTCTCTCTCTCTCTCTCTCTCTCTCTCTTTCTTTCTCTCTTTCTTTCTCTTTTATTTCTTTTATAGATCAGTTAACATATGCTACAGATACAAACATAGACGTTTATATTCGTCCAGTTTTGGTTAGCACGAAATTGCTCAGTCACCTGAACGGATCACCCTTGAGAAGCTTCGTTCCCCTACCGTGTTTCCTCGTTTCATTCGAAAGATTTGACTTTGCGTGTATACGATTCGAAAGGGATTCACCGATCCGGAACGATCGCGCAACCGATTTCAACGAATCTCTTTGATGGATCTCTTCCAAACAAAGAGAAAGAGAAAGAGAGAGAGAAAGGTAAAGAAAGAGAAAAAATTGTATGTACAAACCTGATATCTTTTAGATAAAGAAAACAGAAAGGGATAAAGAAATTAAAAAAAAAAAATAAACAAAAAAACATAGAGAACAAAGAAAAAAGGAAAAACGCGTATTAATTCATGAAATATTTTTGAAGATTTCAATTCGAATCGTTCGATCTTTAATACATTCTCGATCGAACTTTGAGTTTAATTTCCACGTGTCAATGTCACGCAAATGTTACCTACTTTAAAAAGAATCAATTGCTCGAGTGCATGAACACGACGACGTATATTAATTGATTTATAATACGTATACGCCTACAGTCATCCGGAGTTAATTTTTTTCGATTCTTTTATTTTTCATTCATATCGACAGATGTTACGTACGAACATGTGCGTTAAAGGAACTTTCTCAAAAATTTGTTTTTTCTACTATTATTTAACTCTCATCTACACAAACGATCAATAAAAAACGGATCATCAATGAATATTTACGAGCTGCGTAAAACCAACTGAGAAACGGATTGTGAAACTATAGACTTTTTTCTTTTATATTCGTTGCGTAAATTTTTACTTTTTATTTTAACATTATCTTCAAGCTGCGTCCTATCTCCGTTACAACGTATCTTTGCCGAAAAGAAAAAGAAAGAAAAGAAAAAAAAAAAAAAAGAAAAGAAGAAGAACAAAAGAAAAAGGAAAAAAGAGAAACGATCATATTATTTTATTAATACGAATAAAAGTATTTTTCTTATCGTCGTTATTTATTTCTTTTTCTTTTTTCTTTCTTAAATATCTGTCCGTATTATTTTCACCGATGTCCTCATAGCGTTTTTTCTCTCTCTCTCCCTTCTTTTTGTCTTTTCTTTTCCTTTCTTTTTTTTCTTTTGTTTTTTTATTTTCATTCTTCTTTTCTCGAGTTGGTCGACAACGTAATAGCTCTTGGATATTACGAAGCAAGGATTAGAAAGAGAAAGAGAAAAAGAGAGAAAGAGAGAGAGAGAGAGCCGATCACGAACAGCGGACTCTCCAGAGGAATTTATGTAACTTTGGAACAAACGACTTCTTTGTCTCCTTCTTAAATCGTTATCCATGATTATCGCGATTAGCAATTGGCAATTAAGAGCGTAGGTATTTTCCGGTAAACGTCGTTGACTGGTTACTATCGTTAGAACAAGACACGGGGATTTCCTTCTTAGACGAAGAGATAGTATTCTAGCAAGAAGTTCAAGAATACATGTAGAGAAAAAAAATATATATATATATGTATGTATGTACATATACATGAACGTAGCACACGTGTACATGTGTGCAAAGAGAGAAAAGAGCTGGACTCGTCTAGGGTCCTAAAAGAAAAACATTTTGTGGTATCTTGATTAGCTCGAGTTTTACTTCGAGAAAGTCACAGTATCTTAAGAGTTGCGAAAACTATTTAAAAATCGAAAATAATACAACAATTTCTCAATGTACATTCTAATAGTAAAAAATAAATAATCAAAGAAAAAGAGAAAAGGAGAGATAGAGAAAGAATATTAAACAATGATACGTATGTCAAATAAATGAAATTATAAGGTTCACTTACAAATAGATTATCAAGGGATAGATAGTTAAATCGATTATATACAATTGTTTATTTACAAAACAAAAATTATCATCAGGGTAATAATCTTGATAATTTTGTATCTCTCTCTCTTTCTCTCTTTCTTTTTCTCTCTTTTTTTTTTTCTTTCTCATGAAATTGTGTCATAAATACGAATTTATCTATCCATCTTGCTCTATTACCCTTTCTACGATTTTATCCTCGTCACTTTCACAAAATAGATATAACTTTTGTATGCCGTTCTTCTTGCTTTTAATACAGAGAGAAATAGTATATAATAATGATAATAATAATCGTGCACGTCAACAAGCCTTACGATAAATCAATCGGCAATCGATAATGCAACACACCTGTACATATTCGTCGATTATGCTTCGTTTTACGTAGATATTCTCTATCTTTTGCTCTTCTTTCTTCATTTGTTTAAATATACAAATGTGTATGATAGAATCGAATATATTTTTCTCTCTTCTTTTTTCCTGACAAAAATTATTACAATAATTTTGTAATTATTGCTTTTCTTTCCTTTTTTATCCCTTTTTTTTCAATATATACATATTCTTCTATATATACATTTTTCAATATATACATATTCAATATATACATTCTTTTTTCTTTACGTATACATATTTTATTGTCTTTTATATAGGATCTTTTTATTATTTTATTGTCTACATATTTATCATTTTATTCTCCACGTTGGATATCGTCAAGACGAGGAAATAAAAACCACATTTTGTAAAACCACAAACCAGGATAAAATGGCTAGCTGAAGGAAAAGAAAAAAGAAACAGTCAACAGCATATACATACGTCTGTGTGTGTGTGTGTGTGTGTGTGTGGTGTGTGTGCATATAGATTTTAATTTCTATAACGTTATAAAACTTGTGCGTCAACGAGATTCGACAGCAGAAACGTGTTAACCTTCAATCGACCTTGAGCAAAAACAATCACGTTCGCTTGGAGAGATAAATATATAAACTAA
>NC_057699.1:2354809-2363615 GCF_014466175.1 Vespula pensylvanica | reverse complement strand
TTTTTTTTTTTTTTTTTTTTTTTAATAATCAGCTTATTTTTTTCTTTTCTTTTCTTTTTCTTTTTTCTTTTTTTTTTTCTTAATTAAGAATATGGTATTTGTCTTGACCGGTCACGTGACACCGCGTCTCTCCATCTTTCCCCGCGAAACTTTGAATATCTCTATTTCGTATACTTATATGGCCTGTCGCAAATGCGCTACGTATATTAGCTTTTTCTATTTCTTTTTTTATATAATATAAATGAGAATGAACTTTTTAAACAAAGGACACGTATTCTAAGAACTCAGAGTTGGTATCTTCGATCGATCGATACAGCTGTTCTGTAACTTTCGAAAAATTATCGCGATCGTTAAAAATGTCTCATGCTATACTTTTACGGCAGGTGCCACGCCTATTTAGTTCGTAAGACCGATCAAAATCGCTTTTGTACACTAAAAGAATGAGAGAGAGAGAGAGAGAAAGAGAGAGAGAGAAAGAGAGAGAGAGATACACATACACGCATACACATACATATGTATCAAAGAGAGGGTGAAAGTTCTTACGACTGGTTCTTACGCACTTGCCCAATTTTATTTATTTCTTTTTTCTTTTTTTTTTTTTGTAATTTTTATTCTATTTTTTTAAATATAATTTTAGCAATGCATCTCGTAACGTTAATTGAAAGATGATATACATTATTTATTTAAATGATCGAAGAATCCATTCTTAAGTTTCGCTTCGATAAGCAAGTACATTTGGTTAACTAATTTGTAGATTCGTACATCGATGAATTACTTTATAGAACAGATTCGAAAATCATCGAAGGTTTGAATAAAAATTGTTGGGTTTGTAATTTTAATCGGTCTGAAAAAAAAAAAAGAAGAAAAAGGAGAAATATATAGTCCAAAGAAAGTCTCAAGGAAGGAGTAATCGATTTTAAAAAATGACGTAAGAAAACTATTGGCTCGTCCTGTAGAAAAGAAGAAAAAGACAAATATTTTCTAATAGTGCTTACGCGCACGTACGCACGCACGTTCGCTTACACAAACGCACAGACGAAGCATACACAGTTTGTCTAAGCGAGTTGGCACGTACTAGATGGTAAAACAAGCCGGGCGTAACAGCGAAAAGGTTAATGCAAATGGTAAGCGAGCTGCTTTTCTGCTCGCTTTAAAATTGGTGAACAAGAAAGAAACTATTACGGTATATATGTGTGTGTAATTTTTTTTTTTTTTACATCATACATATATATCATGTAATAGAATTTAACTTTGATTATCGTAAGATTAATTTTAGGGAAATTAGATCGTACGATCTAAAATGGAAATAACGATAAAAGAACGAAAGGAAGATATTAATAATAAGATGTGATCTCAAATAGTTAGTTAATAAAAAATATCGAAATATTCAGCTTGAAATATTGGCGTGGAATTTGAAGAAAACAGTTCAACTATTTTTGAGTGTCTCTAGGATCATTCGCGACATATATCTACTTACATATACGTATGTATATGCGACAAAGAACGCATAATTTATGTTGCCTACACGTTCGAGTTTAATGTTTTGTTTGTTACATGACGCAAGATCTCTCTCTCTCTCTCTCTCTCTCTCTCTCTCTCTCTCTCTCTCTCTCTTTCTCTTTGTCTCTCTCTTTTTTTTCTCTTCGCATTTACATACAACGTCGATCGAATTAACAAACTCGCGTGCCCTTTGCACGCCAACGACAAAATGTTGATCTTATTGTTAGTATCGTTTTAATAACTATTAGAGATACATATCTATAAACAAGATTGAATTAAAAGAAAATATCATATTTTATTTATAGAACTGGAAATATTTCTTTTTATTTGATCAGTACTTTTATTAATTATTCATAAGTATATTGTAAAATAAATGCATATACATATATATATATATATATGAATATTTCGATCAATATTTCGATCATCAGTAGAAATAATTAAATACCATGTTTAATATTTCATCATAAATTGACAATTTATTTAAAATATTAAACGAACATTTAATAATGAAGTAACAGCCATCCAACCAATAAGTAAAAGCCAATTGGAAATGCAACGAAATTATTTTACATAGTACAAATATTTCGGATAATAATGACAAAAAAAAAAAAAGAAAAAGAAAAATAAACTACAAAAACTAAATAAAATAAAATTTTATTGAATTCGAGATAAATATATATATTTCGTTCTCTCTTCGTGGATATTTCTTGATTGCAATAGTTAAAAGTAAATGTTGTTCAGCTCGTTACTTACTTGTTAGAGAAAGTCACCGCAAGCTATAAAATACATTTTACTGAACGATCTTGCATCGTTTTTCTTTCTTTCTTCCTTCCCTTCTTTCTTTATTTCTCTTTCTCTCTCTCTCTCTCTCTCTTTTTTTTCTCTATGCATTCCTCCGCGAGCATTTCGAAGCGACATAAGTACATACATATATACGCACACGCGAATACGTACATAAGATAGTTGAGTACTACGATCGATGGAATCTTCTCATAAATTGCTTGCTTCCGTATCGTCAAAGGCTTCTCCTTGCGTATTTCTGCATCTTCGTTTCTAATCGGCGAAAGTTTTTCCAATTTACTTGGAAGACCTAATATGTATCTCTGATATGTGTGTGTGTGTGTGTGCGCGCGTGCGTATACATACATAAATTGATCCACGTTGATGCATTCAAGATAGATAGATAGATCTTCCCATTACGGAAAGGTTAGTGTAAAACGAGTAACTTGAATGAGAGACCCTTTGAATGTATACGTCGTGGAATTAGAAATGAGTGAAACTCGATGAGAATTAGTGATTAATTAATCCGTACTCAGAATTCATTCATATGTAATTACGAAATTCATTCGAGTCTCTAATTAAATAAACACATACGTTTAAAAAACGTATAACGTAGGATGTTTTATTCTGAAATTTGTTCAAATAATAAATGATTTTTATCGTAATTTTATTTTAATTTATTTTAATTTTATTTATATAATCGTATCTCAAAAACTAATAGTATTTCGATTGATATCGAGTAATGAAATTGGGAGTAATGAAATAGATCGTATAGAATTGTTAGTTCGAAATTTTCGATGATAAGGAAAAGGGCGTCGGCAAGGACGTTGAGTATAGTATAGTCCTGACGTAAGGCATAGACTTCTCCTGCCACCTTCGCATTTGCTGCAGACGTGAGAGAGGGCAACGACCCATCGATCCTTCGGGAGAACCGACACGAGACTAGGCCAACCGGAATACTGCACTATGACCGGTACGATGGACGTAATACGATGTACTTATGTACATACATATATACGTATACATACGTACATACACGATAGATATCGTGTATTAGATCGACGTAGAATAATTAGAGTTGTTCCTGTTCGCTGATAAATTATTTCTATCTGTTTTGTTACAACGTTAAAGATATCTCATATAATTATAAATAATGTATATTGAGAGTGCCCAATTAAAAGCGCGATAATTTGTCTTTTTCTCCTTCTGCCCTTTCTTTTTTCTTTAATTTTCTTTTCTTTTCTATTCCTTTTTTCTTCCTTTTTTCTTTATCTGTTTTTTCCTTTTCTTTTTCTTCAAGACGATGCCACCATCGGCGTTTTCAAACACAAGTTTGACATTTGCATACATCACACATACGTCAACTATACGTAACGAGTAATTAATTATGTCACGAGTAAACGACTTACTCACAACGTAATTATTTATTTTACGACGATAGATCTATATAGAAGTTGTCATACGATCCGTTACATTGTCGGCTGTTATGATAATTAAGCGAAAGTACGAAGATGTTAATTACCTTCTTTAACCGAACGATAAATATATTTTTCTCTCTCTTTTCATATACACACACACGTACATACATACGTATATATTATTTTTTTCTTACGACGACAACAACGATGACGACGTCAACGACGTCGACATTGTGATGACAAATTTTTATCGAATAGATTGTTGAATTTGTCGAAATATTTCTTAATACAATTCCATTACATAACGAACGTGTAACGAAGTCACGAGATGTACAGTGAGAGAGAAGGGAGGAATCGTGGTAATGGTAGTGGTGGGGTGGCTAAGGAGTGAGATGAGAATAGAGAGAGAGGAAGAGGGACACCTTCGTTTTCATTTTCACGTGTCTTTGGCCCGGTGGTGGTGCTATTTGCGGATCAAGGACTCGAAAAAGCGATTCACTCTCGTTCCATGACGCTCTCAGTGGTGCGTGAGTTGACTGGTCAGAAATTTACTTTTACTCTTTTGCTCGTAAGCCAAGATCAGCTTGAGATCGCATACATTATAATAAGTGAGAAAGAGAACGCTTATTTAATGCCAACTACCGTTGAACGTTCTCTCTTTCTCTCGTTCGTTCTTTCTATCTCTGTTTCTTTTTCTTTCTTTCTTTCTTTCTTTCTTTCTTTCTTTTGCTCTTTGCGCGTGTATAATAAAGCCATTCATCGTGACTAATTTAAGTAATCTCTTCCGTTCGTTTCATCGATGAAAAGTGTAGGAGCTAAAGTGTTGACGAAACGATCGAGAGAATGAGAAAGAGAGAGGGGGGAGGAATGAGAGTGAGAGTGAGAGAGTTCGTGATAGTCAGTCTCGAAAATATTAAAAGCAATTTTATATCTAAAAATACGATTCTTCGAATCGCGTATCATAACTTCTCTTTTTTCTTACCTTTTTTTTCTCTCTCTCTCTCTCTCTCTCTCTCTCTCTCTCTCCCTCTCTCTCTCTCTCTCTCTCTCTATAGCGTGGGACGAAATCTGTCGAACATTTTACGTAACTACTTGAGCCATCCATCTTACATTCTTTTTTATCTGTCACGTTTATTTCGAAAAAATCTCCATCTTTTTCTTTCTTTTTTTTTTTTTTTACATATACGTATATATATTTTTTATTTTGTTTTTAATATATAATAATAATAATAATAATAATAATAATAATAATAATAATAATAATAATCAGCTCGTTGTACTATTACATATGTACATAGAAAATTTAAGATCTATTTTTAGTAATCGTAACAATCATATCCTTGTGGCGTATCATTAATAAAGGAAAAAAAAAAAAAAAAGAAACGAAAAGAGGAAATAAAAGTGCTAAACTTCTAAGGACATTAGTCATAATAGATAATGGTCGGAGTCTTCGTCTTTCGTTTCCTGTTTTTAAAGGAAAAACACAGTCGTGTGTATTGGATATGGTCAGTACATATATTTATATATACAGATAGCTATATATACATATAAACTTGTGTACGTACGTACGTATATACAAACGTACAGAAAGATAAATAACTGATCTAACTGCAAGACGATTGAAAAAGCATTGGATTGTGTTCCAGTCTATTCTATTGAAGTATGTATTCGGTAGACACGACCTTTCACCCCGGAAACTAGAAACGATATAGAAATGTTACCGAACAAAGTCTGACTTTGTTATCCCGGGTGAAACGAAGGATCGATCTCATCGATTTCATCGTTTTCTTCTATTTCTACCATTTCAAGATACCGTACGATTGTTTTATTATTTATTTCTTTATTTTTTCTTTTTCTCCTTCATTTTTTTTTTCTTTCTTTTTTCTTTTTTTAATATTTTATTTTTCGTATTTTCATATACGTATATGTGTGTATATATATATATGCACATACACGTAAAGATTTCTAAGCTTTATTGGATTCATCACTCTCTCGATTTTACGTATATATATATATATATTTGTGTTTGTGTATGTGTGTGTTTACGTACAATATTCGTGAAAGGCCGACCGATTGAGTAGTTGAGTAATAGCGTAGCTGTTTTTTTGCACTGACTGCTTTTGAAATGGCCAATGCGCCACAGGGCGAAAACAAAGAAAGTCGATCAAAGGAGGCCAAATTTTCTTACATTTCGAACGTATTTCTCAATATTATTTTTACACAATATAATGTTCGTTTCTTCCATATGGAAGGAATTATAAATAGTTAGTCGGAAAAAAAATTATTCTCCATAATAGTCGCACGTGGTGAAACTTTGAAAACTACGTCTTTAAAAAAAAATCTATTTAAAAGTTTAAATCGTGGGTGTATGTGATAAAAGAAAAAAAAAAATGTTCAATAGAATACACTTGTATACGTACACGTGTCTCTTTCGTTTTCTCTCTCTCTTTCTCTCTCGTTGCAGGTACCTACATATACAGTCACATGCATATATATATATATATATATATATATATATTATACATAGTTAACTGTAGGTCCACGTTCTTATACATGTCGGAGCATAGAAAGGCAAGGCCTTGATATTTCGTATAATAAGCTTTGAGAATTATCTCTTGGGGATTGGTGCAAGCCTGCCTGGTTTCAACTCTCTTGCCTTCTCCCTCTCTCTTTTACTCAACCTCTCTCTTTCTTATAGCCAAAGGCTTGGACCGGACAAATGTATATCGTGATATCACAAAGTCGAGATACCTCTCTATCTTTCTCTTTTACGTGTATAGGGTATATAATATATTTCTGAGATCACCACCACCCATAAAACCGACGGTGAAAAGAAAGAGAGAGAGAGAGAGAGAGAGAGAGAGAGAGAGAGAGAGAGAGAGAGAAAATAGAAATAAAAATAATATGCAAATAAATAATAAATAATATAATAGTAATAATAATAATAAAGAATAAAAAAAAAATAACAAAAAATGAAATCCGAGAACCCGTTTATATCCACATGTCGGCTAATTATACGATCTCAGGAGATACGAAAAGGACAGACAAAAGGTCTACCTACGAAAGGGAGTCCTTCCAATCTGCGATATTCGATTATTAAAATGCAACCCGTTCGTTTTCAAATCTTTTTCCTGTATATATATGTATATATGTATTTTCATTTCCACATAGTAGTAATACTTTTACGTACTACGTTATCTTATTTATTACAATGATTTCTTTTTTATTTTTCTTTTTTTTTCTCTTTTTCTTTTTCTTTTTTTTTTTTTTTTTTGGTGGGGTGAGTTTACAGTAGCCCCCAGCCACAAGACACATTCAAAGAAATACATTCTGTTTTCGCGGTCGTTCGGATTCTTAACATTCTTGCGGTAATTACCAAAGCTATAAAAAGTAATTTTATTCCTTTGCCAGTAACGCGAATGACTGCATAGAAAAGACAGAGATAGATAGATAGATAGATAGATTATAAATAGATAGAGATAGAGAGAGGGAAGAAGAGAGGGGGGGAGAGAGAGAGAGAATAAGAAATTTTTTCTTTTTTTTTTCTTTCTTTTTTTTTTTTAATATAATGTTGGTCATCTACTCGTATAAATTCGTAACATTATTGGACTCTTTCAAATATATCGTTAATTAGTATGGCTGGTTAACCTTGCACAAGATATATGCAATCTCAGCTAAATGAATTCTTCAATGATCCTTGTAAATCTTTTTTTGTTCTTTTTTTTTTTTTTCCATTCGATTAATACTCATGATAATTAAATTTATATATAACATATTTACATACACAAATAGATCCATAGTTAATGAAACAATGCATTTCATCTTTAGTTCGTACAATATTTGATTTAATATCCATTGTTTCTCTATTGTTTCTCGCAATATATATTTAGTCGTTCTAATTGTCGATAGGACAGAATTGAATGTGACTATAAATTACTTAGGAAATAGTCTTTAAAAAGAGACAGAGACAGAGAATCATCCGAATCCATATAACGTTAATTAACGTTTAATATTTCTATATTGTTTCCCTTAATATATATTTCTTCGTTCTATTTATCGATGAAACACAATTGAACATAAGTGTTAATTATTATTACTTAGGAGATATCCTTTTAGAAAGGGAGAGAGAGAAAAGGGAGCGCGAAAAGTTATCGGTCGAGCGAATGCAAGCGTATAAACGTTGCGTAAGCTTCGAACGGAGACAAGCGGAGTTATTTCGTTCAATGATCAATTTGTCGTCTACACCGACTATTCGCTATATTCACATACATAGAGAGAACAAGACAAACACAGATAAAAGTATAAAATGCGTACGGCCGATCCTTATTCGTCGATCCTCTTAGTAACACGTACATACGATTTTCACAAAAAAGGCGAAGAGAACCTATTTTACGAGATCGATTTTCGACTTTAACCGCTCAATCGACTTTACTCTAACAGAATTTAAAAGGAGTTAACTTGTACTTTACTATGGATTATCCGTGAAAAAGCCTCGTGATTTTTAAATCATTTCAACAATATATACATAAATGTACGATTAAATCAATCTATGTATGTATGTAATATATTAGAATATCAACTTTGAGGTAATAGCAAAAAAAAAATAAATAAATAAATAAATAAAAAGAAATGAAAAAGAAATCTATTAAATTTCAATAATTCACTTAGATTAATATAATGATGAAACATATTATTTGTACGAGCAAACATTTGATTTAAATTAAATTAAAAGGATATGCACTAGGATTATATATATATATATATATATATATATAAATGTATGTATGTATGTATTCGTACATAGACCCGTAACGAACGGAAGGACAATTTAAAAATACGATACCGCGTATTACTTAGAAAATATCGGTTCTATTCGAGATATAGTAGTGACTACGTGAGAGACTTCTACAATAACACAGCCTCCCGTTAGTCAGGCCTCCGAGAAATCGGACTCGAGTTTAACGCGAGAGCCTCGACTCTCTGCGGTCGACACTCGAGAACGCGTTATTTTATTGAGAAAACTGTATTATTGCGCAAGATAACAAGCTAAAAAAAATATTAGAGAAAGAGAGGGAGGGAGAGAGAGAGAGAGAGAGAGAGAATGA
>NC_057699.1:2328718-2352209 GCF_014466175.1 Vespula pensylvanica | reverse complement strand
AAAAAAAAAAAAGAGAGAAGGAAAAAAAAGAAGGGAACTATTGTTCTATTGTTTTTTATTTTGTATTTAATTTTTTTGGTCAAGCTTACGGTGTAACGATAAGCAGTCATAAAATATTCTAACGCTTAGAAAAAGAGAAAGAGAGAGAGAGGGAGAGAGGGAGAGAATATATTTCGTTCGTGATTTCCGTCTTCTCTTTGCTAAGTAGGAAATATTTAAAAAAAAAAAAAAAAGGAAAAAGAAGGAGAATGAAAAAAAAGAAAGAAAAACAGGAAACGATTATTTTGTGTTTCGAAATAATTGCTTTGATATGAGTCAACAATTTTTTTATTTCTTTTTTCATTTTTGTTCTGCCTTATGCAATTATTCAAGAAGAGCACTGATATATGTATTAGAAAAAAAAAGAATATCTCAAGAATGTTTTCGACGATGTAAGTGTATGAATGGATTCTTCGAAATTTTTAATTCTTAGAATTTATTATAACTATTATGTAACGAAGATTAAAAAAGATTGAGAAGAGAGAATTTATAATCAAATTACATCGTAGGAAGATCGTACAAGTGAAAGTTTCATTTTCTAATCACATTAAAGCCC
The DNA here is from genome assembly GCF_014466175.1 of Vespula pensylvanica. Classification (NCBI taxonomy): domain Eukaryota; kingdom Metazoa; phylum Arthropoda; class Insecta; order Hymenoptera; family Vespidae; genus Vespula; species Vespula pensylvanica. The sequence goes on along the minus strand of NC_057699.1, from coordinate 2,351,614 downwards.
TTAGTCAATGTTCATTCTAACGTCTGTGTAAATAAATACAGGCGTGTGTGTGCATGGATTGTAGGTGTGTATTTATCGTGTCGAGTTAGTTGCAATACGATGTCAGTGGCGAGTTAACGAGTCAACGACGAGCGCTCTTATCAGAACGAGCAGATAAACGAGCAAACAATCACAGACGACTTTGTTGTTTACCGCTCGATCCGATTCCCTCCTCGTTTTCTCTACTGGATTAGTCGTCAAGAGAAAAGGAGACTTTGATTGGATCGATTGCAATAAAATAAAAAAAAAAAAAAAAAAAAGGAAAAGAAAAGAATGGAAGTAAAAAAAAAAAAAGAAAGAAAGAGAAGAAATTAGAGCATACGGAAAGAGCAAAAAACAATATAATAAAATAAGGATAAGATACTTTTTTTGTTGTGTAGCTGTCTTAATTTTTATTATTTTTTTATCGAAGTATCACATTTGCTTTCGTCGATCGTTTCTATAAATTCTTTTTTTTTCTTTGTTCCTTTTTTATTCTCTCTCTCTCTCCCTCTCTCTCTCTCTCTCTTTTTTATTTTTTTGTTTATTTTTTTATCCCGATTAATTACTCCCCTGTATGAATTCTTTTTTAAAATATTTTTTCGCAATGTATACCGCAATATTGCAACGAAATCGTCTTATAATATGTGGCTTTTTTTTATATAGTATATATACATACATACATACATATTTAATTATTTACATACATATACGTAAGAAGTATATGGAGAATGGAAAATCTCGGTTAATATGTATATCGAGATAACGCGAGAGATAAGACGATCGATGAAACGTAACGAAAATATTATGGAAATAATATAGGTATTATTCTACGTATACGCGCGCATGTATGTATTCAATAAAAATTCATCGATTTTTAATTTAATAAGAAATCTCCATTTGTAAAATACGTAAATATGTCGTTTCATTTTAATGTTTTTTTATTACTACGAAATTTTTACGAAAATCTTACTTTTCTTTTCCATACAAAAATTTACACGAGTAGTTTTTTTTTTATTTTTTATACATACATACATACATATATATAAAATATATAGATAGATAAAGGGTTCGAGAAGCAAAGGTCAAAGATAAGAGATCAAGCTTTCTCTCTCTCTCTCTCTCTCCGTCTCTTTCTTTCTCCTTTAACTCTCCCTGACACTTGTTGCTGTTACACCGGTGCATCGACTTCAACTGCTCTCTTTCTCTCTCTCTCCCCCACTCTTTCTCTCTTTATATGGTACACATTTGCGTACTTACATGACTAACATATACATATATATCGTTTAGTGTCTGCTTTTGTAACATAATTTATGTACATAAGCGTATAATTAATTATTAATTCTATATGTTAAAAGTGTGAAACGTCTTAATTAAAAGCTTATCTAAACGATCGATAAAAATAAAGATTCATCGATTTGCATCGAGAAACATGATTTGGCTTGGTATTATACATTGATTATCATTACACGTGTCGTTACGATAACATTGTGCTCAATCTTATTGAAATGCGTTAGCACGAGTGGTTATTTACGTGCTCTACGTTATCGAAATTAGTTAACAATATGTATCTGTGTATACACATACATATATGTGTACACACACACATATATATATATATATACACACTATTCGCGTTATATTGTAAACTTTTAATTTTTCGACACGCGATATCGAATCTCGGCACACCTGTTTCACTTTTAGTTGATAATATCGTTCCGTTAATTGAAATAGAAGATAATGAGGAGAATTCACTTTTTAATTAACTATACTAATAGAATAGCATTGTTAATAATATATAATTGGATTATGTCAATGAAGAAGAAGGCGAAATATAATTTTATTTTTCTTTTCTTTTCTTTCTTTTTCTTTTTTTTTTTTTTTTATATAATACGCACGTGTTTCATGAACACTTTTATAACATTAACTTCTTACACGATTAATTTTGATAAAAATGATAACTCGATATATGCGATAAAAATGTATATATTTATTTAAATACGCGTAGATACATACATATATACACATAAATACATATTATTGAAATTTTGTAATTTTGCAAGACTGTTTTTATTCGACCCATAGATGTTGCGCGTTAAAATGGCATTATGCTATATATCGTAATAAGCTGTAATAAAGCAGTAATATCTTTACATTTCCTCATAGTATCGTGACGTGCGGATAAAGGCAGGAATAGAGAATAAAAGAAGAGAAGAGGTAGAAAGAGAGAGAGAGAGAGAGAGAGAGAGAGAGAGAGAGAGAGAGAGAGAGAGAGAGAGAGAGAGAGAGAGAGAGAGAGAGAGAGAGAGAGAGAGAGAGAGAGAGAGAAAGATAGGAGATGTTATTCGAATATCACGTATTTACATAAAGAGAGACCTCGGACGATGTATACATTGTTGTTTTCTGCAAAAAATGCATTTACCAAAGTAAAATAGATAGTTTATATAGCTCGTTATGAATTTACTTACGATATTATTTTACCGTTCGGTGATTCCTTTAACACGTGTATTATCGTTTATTAATCATAAAAATTATTTTACTCTCGTGGAAAAAAAAAAAAAAAAAAAGGAAAAAAGATTAGTATTACATTCGTATCTGTTACATAGTGAAATTGATTACTCTATTAATTCTTCGATCGTTATTTCGAATATTCTAATCTATTAACTTTACAAATATATTTATTGTGATGTAAACGTTTAATGTATTTTTTAATGATGATTCATACTTGAAAATCTCGATTTTGTGAATTACGATAAATAAGTAAAGGTGAGATCGAATTACATGCTTCGTCTTATATATGTGTAGATGTATCTGTTTTTGTCAAAGTGTATGTGTGTGATTAATATCGTTGGTGTTTCTTCGGTAAAGCAAAGGCCACACCTACGTGAAAGACAAACGATGTAAACAAGAAGGTTATTCTAACGATACGTTCCCACCAATGTCAATGCTTCGACAACAACAACAACAGCAACAAAAACAATATATATATATATACATACACACACGCACACAAACCAACAGTATATCATCAATTAAACTCTGTTAGTTTCGTTGAAATAATATCTATCAGTCTTTATCTATATCACCGAGACAGTCGAACAAGCGCCTTCGTGTCTCCTCATTTTTGAAATATTTTATTAAGTGTTCGTTCGACGAATTTCTTCTTTTTTTTCTGTCTTGTCTTTCTTCTTTCGTTTTTTTTTTTTTTATTACATTATATTAAAACATTTATTATTGCTATTATTATTATAATATTACAGCCCCATTAAATCGAATTAATTATTCATCGAATACATTGTTAATGGCATCGATCAGATTGATTTATTATTAATTAAGTTGAATTTATTTATTTATAAATAAAAACATAACCGAAGTGAAAATATTGAATGTAAATTCTATATTATCATAATCTTATCACAATTTTGACAGGACGTTGTATAAGATTTAACGAGAAATGTCAAAGGATATTCCTACGATATTGTATATGCGACCTTTGAACTTTATCAAGTTGGGATGATGCGATCGTGTTGATAGTAACTGTTCGAATAGAGTGAATCCATATGTAGGTATGTATCAACTACGATAGTATGCATTATTTGTCGAGTCCTCTTGAACGTATAAAAGAAAATAGTTATCTTCGAGCTTTATTTCGCTCGACCTTCTCTCGAACGAATTTCTTATGAATTTTTTTTTTTTTTTTAAATTAGATTCCTCGAAATAGTACCGTCAAATATTATTTCAACGATAAATATATTTTTAGAAAGGATTTGTGAAAGAACCAATAGATTTTATTCGCTTGGTCGTCGTTAATATCTCGTTGTTTAGAAATCATTAAAAATTTTATTTAATTAGAAAACAAATCCCAATGGATCGTTAAATATTTACGATTGTGCGTTTACGTTTTATCTTCTTTTATATTTTTATGTGTATATATATATATAATATATATATGAATAAAAAGACGTTAAACGTATTCATATTCATCATATAATACATAAATAGATTGAAACAGAAGGATATTAAGAGAAATGCATTTACTAACGAATCCAAAATGGAGAATCGATCGCTTAAAACCGCTATTTCCATCGGAGAAGCATCGCATCGTTACCAACACATTTTCTAGTCTCGTTAATTGATCTCGACTATGGACATGCTCGTGTGCACACCGAAATGAAATCAGCGTCGCCGTCTCGTCGACGGGCTAATGACATGGTGTAGTTGGTAAATAGCATTAGTTTCGTGCTGCTACGAATATATATATATATATATGTGTGTGTGTGTGTATATATATATATATAGATATATAAAGTGAAGGCGAATAATTATTGTCAAGCTATGTAACTTTTATATTTATTAACTTTAGGAATAAATAATAATTCTGATAAAATATATTTTTATATAGAATTCATACGCGTCTCATTCAGTGATTTTCCGGATTTTTCTTTTATTTTTTATTTGTATGTTCGGCATTTTTTTTTCTGATATACATATATATGTTATAATTATATAATATATGTATTGTAGATTTTTTTTCAACGATTTTTCAGTTACACATGCGAGATCGTTTTCTAATATTACGATTCAAGCAGTCTTTTTTTGTTAGAATCGTTATGACGTATGAATTCTTTCAAATTCTTTCGAGGTAATTAGGAAATAGATAGAAAAATAGTAGAAAAAGAAGAAGAAGACAAAAACGAAAATGAAGACGAAGATAAAGAAGAAGAAGAAGAAGACAGAAACGAAAATGAAAATGAAAATGAAGACGAAGACGAAGATGAAGAAGAAGAAGAAGACAAAAACGAAAATGAAAATGAAAATGAAAATGAAGACGAAGACGAAGACGAAGACGAAGACGAAGACGAAGATGAAGAAAAAGAAGACACAAGACAGACACAAAACGATGGGCAAGCATTACGCGTATAACGCAATTGGTTAGTGATGACGCGTGGGAAGAGAGCTCATAGTGAGTTCGGTTGCTTGGCAACCGATTGACCTAGATCTCGATCGCAAGAAGGTTCGCGATTGCTACCGTACTAGAGAATATGAAAGAATTAAAGATAAGTAGAAAGAAATGAAAAAGAAAAAAATTGAAGAAAAAAGTTTTTCTAAGAGATCCTGTTGTCGTCCAGAGACAGAAGGGTACTTATATCTACGATTATTTATAGTTTATTTGAATTATCAATCTTTTAAGATAACGAAAAAAAAAAAGAAAGAAAGAAAAGAAAAGATAAATAATAATTGATATATTCAATTCGAAACTTTGAATTTGTTATAATAGATTTTATTGATTCGATTTAATTCAAAGTGAAAATAAGAAGAAATTATGTATACATTTTTTTTTTTTTTTTTTTTGGTAAGTAAATAGAAATTTTTCAAAGTGAAAATGAAAAGAAATTATACATAGATTTTTTTTTCTTTTCTTTTTTTTTTTTTTTGGTAAGTAAATCGAAATTGTCAGTAACACAAATTTTTATATAATTCGTGAAATGTTTCTTTTCGCTCCCTCTCTTTTTCGTAATCGTATTATCGTAATTGTTCGAAGCAATTTTGTCGTAGTAATAGGAAGAAAAAGAAGAAGAAAAAAAAAACGAAGAAAAGGAAAGAAAACTCGTATATAAACGACCGATTAACGACCGTTCTATAAATTTCCCTTCGCTCCGGTGAACTTTCGCAATTACGATTACGGGCACGATATTTACGCGGTAAGAATTCATTAATATTAATAATATTGTATTTTAAATAAATAGTCGGGTAAAAGGCTAAGTAAATCTGGCACGGCCCGTTTCAGGCGAGGAATGCGAATGGTCGTTGAGTGAATGTTAATAACAGACGGTTGACAGAGATACATATATGTACGTATATTTGCGTGCATGTACGTCTATTCGCGAATATATACCTCTACATATAAATATATATATATATATATATATATATATATATATGTATGTATGTATGTGCGTATACATATACATGTATACCTATATAAGGAAAAATCTTGATGTTGAAATTTTGGAGAAATTATAATGATAAAATTTATAATTTCAAACTTGTATTAGAAAATTGTTTGCGTATCGATCTATCGGTACTATCGAAGCGATTGACAAATTCATAAATATATATTTTTCTTTTATTTATTTAATATGTCTATGTACCTGCGTGTATATATATATATTTATATATATATATATAAGTACATTTTTTATATTATATTTTACGTGAGATAGAAATTTGATTAATAATAGTCGAGATAATATTCAAAGAGAAAATCGTGCCTTTTAAGATTTACAGAAGGATAATTAGTGATTAACGATATTTATTAACCTAATGATATTTAAACAGTTACATACGTGCGAGAAGTACGATATATGATGATTTATGAAGTAGCGTAGTGATCACATTGAGGATGCCCGTTTAACGGCTCACAATAGGTTTGTAATACTTAGAAACGAGCAAAGATTCTCATTTCCAATGAACGACGTGTGAACTTTAAAGGGGAAGGGTATATGCATAATGTAAATTCAGACGGAAGCGGTAGTTAGTGTCTCGATTAAATCGATGATCCAAGGCGACATTTGACTTTAAAGGATGATCGTTCGATCTGCTTTTTTCTTCTTTCATTTTTTTTCTTTCTTTCTTAATGTATATATGTATACATATATAAATAAAAAATGATTACAAGTTGGATAGTATTTGTCGTGTCGTTTAATTCTTGTCAAGAATTAATTTAAATGACCGACACGATTAGCATAAGATTAATATATTTTTGTAAATGTAATGTATTTTTGTAATAATCAGTTGATCGAAACGTCAATGGTTCATAGTTCGTTCATTCAATGATTCAAGAACGATCTATCGGAAAAAGATTTACAAGATAGGAACGATTTCAAAACGAATACGATCGTATATTAAATGTTAAAATGAACGAGAAGAAAAAAAATCTTTTTCACTCTCTTTCACTCTCTCTCTCTCTCTTTCACTCTCTCTCTCTCTCTCTCTCTCTCTCTCTTTCTCTTTTTCTTTCTCTTTCTCTTTCTCATAGGTTCGTCGTGCGGCCGTGCACGTGCGAGGAATCGGACGCACCGGTTGCTCTTGACATTATCGCAACATCGTTCGCGTTTCGTAGATTGTAGTTGCTAGTTTAATAGTGGCCACGACTGCTTTTACCCGCAAAAGACTACTGGACGTTAAAACCTCCCGGGTATTTTCGTACCTTTCACATGTTTCTCTCTTTCTCTTTCTTTCTATCTATCTCAGTTGCGCTCCGTCCTTTGTCTCTTTCTCTCTCTCTCTCTATCTCTCTGCACATTTTACCGTCTATGCAAATACATATTTCGAGTGTAACGTAACGTCGTTTATCGTCAACGTTTCTTTCTCTCTCTTTCTCTCTCTCCCTTTTATTTTCTACATCTTTTTTTCAATCTATCCTATATCCGACTTATTATCATTATTTAATTAATTTAATCCTCTATAACGCGCGCACGTAACTATAAAAGTCATGCATTAATATTCGTCAAAAAATGAATTGTTTCTTCATAAGCGAAGGTTAATGTTTGCCAACTGCTATAACTTATGTTTCACGTTGTATAAAACTTGAAACGTGTTGAAATTCTTTTTTCCTTTTCTTTCTTTTTTCTTTTATTTCTGTTTTTTGCTTTTGTTTTTCTTTCTTCTTCCTTTCCTTTCCTTTCCTTTCCTTTCCTTTCCGTTCGTTCGTTCTTTCAATTTATTTATTTCTACGTTTCTCTTTTCCTTTGTCTTTTCGTTGCGACCATTCTGAATAAGAGATTAGAAAGGGATTGAATCTATCTTCCTTTAACGCGTATCAAATGATTCATCAAACATTGATCTTTTCACTGGCATAACAGCTGGCAGCAATACATGCTGTAATAAACTTGAAATGTTACAATTTTATTATTTAAGAATCCTTATCGATTCCATGGCCAGTAAGGCAAGGTCGTAAAACTATCGCGGCTCGCTTCTCTTTTAACTCTTCTTTCAAGAAAAAAAAAAAAAAAAGCAAAAGAAAGAAAGAAAAAGTAAAGAGAGATAAGAAGAAAGAAAAAAAGAAAGAAAGAAAGAAAGAAAGAAAGAAAGAAAAAAGAATCTCTTGTGTACCGTAAATGGTTGAATAGAGTTACGTAATAGAATTAGAAGAAAAATTAAAAAAAAAAAAAAAAGGAAAAGTATAGAGAAATATTGTCGGTATATATTGCATAGGTTGGAGAAACAAGTAGAATTTTTTTAGAAGTCGATAGATTATCCCCCCACGACGATTCGTTTGTACGTTCGTACGTACGTTCGTTTGTTCGTCGTCGTCGTAAGGTACTTACGTACGAGCAGGTAGATAATGGCGCCATCAGAGAGCGTGAATGTAGTCAACCTTGTGCGTTACCTACCTACCACACCCTGATCCTGGATGCAAAAGTCTTGAGCCTAGCTTTTCACCAGTTTCGAAGAGTGGAAGGTCGCGAAATAGCAGCGAGCAATCGCGAACAGAACCGCGAGTGACAGGAAAACCAATTTTTCCCTCTACACTTCTCGTTACTAGTCGAGTTATCGCTTTCGTATCGTATGCATGTACATATCTATAGATAGATTTGTGTGTGTGTGTGTTCGTATACATGCATATGTGTACACGTTCTTTAGTAAATAGTTTTAACATACTCGTAACGACGAAGGGCTTTCTATATCTACTTTCAATTAAATCGATCTACATTTTTGGTACGATCTAACGATTAGATTTATTTAAGATTGAAATTTTATTCGATGGAAATAGAATGTTATAGATATGACAAAGTGAGTGAGAGAGAAAGAAGAATGAATGCGCGTGATGATCGATCACGCAAGCTCTACGAAAAAATGAAGACGATAAATAATAGTACTTTGTAATTTGTTGGGCGACGTTCAAAATTCATTGCGAGTTGATTCATCGCATGTGACGCCGGCCGGCATAATAGGAAAATTGTGTGTGTGTGTGCATATGTATATATATATATATATATATGTACATTGGAATATATGTATGTATCTTTGTATAGATATATTTGCCAATTACACATTGTTACGTTAAACATCTTGGCTCTCGCTCTCGCAATATCATCCGCGTTCTCTGCATTTCGATAATTTTCTCTTCGGGCAATTTCGTAATCGTAGCTTTTCGAGTTCGAGAGTAACCTATCACAATATCTATAAATAAACGATTTTATGAGTCGCGATTGTGTATATAAATTTTAATTATTCGGTAGGAATGGTGGGGAGAACGACGACGACGACGACGACGACGACGACGACGACGATACGCTAATTTTCGAACGATTTATCGAATAGAAGTCACTAAACTCTTCGCTAAATATCGCGACGTGCATCTCATTTCGATGTTAACGTTCGAACTTGTGGTAGAAATGTTAAAGACGACCGATTTATTTATCGGTCGTCGTCTTATTATCAAGGGGACTTCTTCGATGATTTTCTTTCATTAAAAAAAAAAAAAAAAAAAAAAGAGAGAGAGAGAGAGAGAGAGAGACAAGGGGAGAAAATAAATATCAAGTTTAAATGTGTTGATCGTGATCGGATTACAAATGCGAGAAGATTATAAGGGATGAAGGAGGCTATCCGTCGCGACATATCATGCGAATATAACTATACTACGATCGAATCGCTTTTACGATCTAACATTAAGGACTATTCGAAGAAAAATTTATTATACATATATAATAGATAAAATTTATTATATATATTTATTAAACATATATATATATATATATATATATCGATTATTTAAATCGGTCTGGTTTTTTTTCTTTGGATTTAATTTTTTTTTCTTTTTTTTTTTTTTTTTGTAATACTTAAATCGAGTCTTTCTTCTTTCCTTTTTCTCAATTCGTTATTATGTTTCTAAACGAAAATATCGAAAATATCACTCTAACCCGCTAAATGATTTCATTCGGGTCATCCGTAAACGTATATACATACGTGTATATACATATAAAGATACATATATATCTCTACTTTCTTTCGCGAACGCGTTCACCGCCTTGAGACCTCTGGTTTTTATCATAATTATTCAAGGATTACGTAATCGTTGGGCGAGTGCTACCGCGAAACGACTCGTGGGTATAGCAATTATGCGAGTTCGACTTATCGCAAAAATGTCGTCGAGTTTAATCGAAAGGAGCCTCTCAGGTAGGTGTCCGATTCTCGTCGAACGACTTTGCGATTCAATTTGTATTATAATTTTATAGAGGTAGAAACTAGTAGTATATGTATTACGGTCGGGGGTGTTCGACAAAGTTTCTTTTCTCTTTTTCTTTTTCTTTTTTTTTTATATTTATTTTTTTTCGATGATAAGTCAAAACGATTAATATCTATAATTCGAACGATATTATTCCAACTTTTTATCGATACGCGTAATACGTAATTTCAATCGATTTCATGTACGAGTTTCGATTCAATCGAGCGAATGAATTGTGTGAAAATACGAAATTTGTTTTTCTTCGCGTAAAAGTTGAAATTAGAAAGAAACCAGTGAAGAAGAAGAACGAGGTGAAGGAGGAAGAGGAGAAGAAGAAGAAGAAGAAGAAGAAGAAGAAGAAGAAGAAGGTGGTTTGCTCGTTCTCGCATCGCTATAGAAAATGTCGTATCGAGCTTCGGTACGGGTCATTGATTTTGTTGGCAGCACTCGTACCTACGTACATACGTATGTACTTAGGTAAGCCTATGTATCTATCTATGTATGTACGTAAGTACGTTTTCCGTCGCGGTACCGCTTTACAACGAGAGCGTTATACATTATGCAAAACTTTTTTCCTCAAGCGTTCAGAAGCGTTACAAACGTCTAATCCGGATCGGGATAGAATAGACGTTCTTCGCGTTCGCACGACAAAAAGCGTCGCGTAAACGAAACGAACGGTCCAGCTCGAAAGAACTCCCGCCGTGCGGTAAAGATATATATATATATATATATATATATATATATATATATATAGAGAGAGAGAGAGAGAGAGAGAGAGAGAGAGAGAGAAAAGAAATGCATCATTTATATCGTTCTAAGTAATTCTTTTTTGCTACAAAGCAAAAATATATATATATATATATATATATATAATGATAATCGAATGATAAAATTTAGAGATATTGAAGAGACGTTAAAAAAGAAAATAATAAAAAAAAAAAGTAAATAAAAAACGAAAATATCTCGAGGGAGAAGAACGAGCTTGGTAATCTTTACAAAACGTTATTGCGTCATGGATGCAACTACTACTAACGTGAAATTAAATTATTTTTTCTTACCGACGTCTCTATGATCACCACTGCCTGCGGTTTATCTCATTTAATTAATATCCTTTTGCGTAACGTCACTCAGGGATAAGAAGACAGTCAATGCAAATGCGTCTGATTCGTTTTTCCACGTATAACGTAGCCCGTATGTCACGATGACTCGTCTCTTCGATCGTACGATTCCTTATTAATTAATCATTATTATTCGCGTTCCAAGTCTTCTAAAACTATTTCGTTGATTGACGTTTTTCTCCGATTATACTCGATATGCATTTTGTCGACCGTTACTCGACATGCACTATGTCGACCGTTACTCGACATGCACTATGTCGAGTGAGACTCGACATGCACTTTGTCGACCGTTACTCGACATGTACTTTGTCGAGTGAGACTCGACATGCACTATGTCGACCGTTACTCGACATGCACTTCGTCGACCGTTGCTCGATATGCGTTTTATCGAAACGATTTTTGTTAACGAATAATCCAAGTAATAATGAAGTAATTAACCGTGATATTAATTGAATTAATTATTGCCCAATAAAAACACATTCCTATCATAGCTCACGCGTGCGCAATTCGAAGTTAAGGTTAGGCAGGTTTCAGTTTTCAACGATTGAGCTCGATGAAAGGGATCGGTTTTTCGTATTATTAGAGACTTGCTCGCGGCTTTGATCGATAACCCGATGGCCTTGATAATACGGGCCAGACTTTTCTAACGAAGTAAAAGTGGGCTGAGAGTGGCAAACTAGCTACTACGATTCTATTTAAGCCGACTACGATTACGGTGTTCGTGAGATTTGAAGAAATTACACGTCGTCGTCTTCATCGTCGTCGTCGTCGTCGTCGTCGTCATCATCGTCGTCGTCGTCAAGGGGGAGAACTCGATCGAAATCTAACATAGCTTTATTATCATTAATTTAATAGTAAGGTAAGATAATGAGAGGAAATAGATAATCGTAGATAATTCTAAATTGCTATCGATGCTTAAAGGATAATAATAATATCGAATGAAATGGAGGAAAGTCAAGCAACAAAAAGAGAAAACATATGACAATGAAATTATCTATATAATATCATTCATTTTACCAACTTCTCGTAATGCGTACATTATGTATTTTGTAGACGACGATCTTATTAGAATATATCGCAATGTAATGAAAATGAGAAGAAATGGAGAAAGAAAAAAAGAAAGAGAGAGAGAGAGAGAGAGAGTAAGAGTAAGGAAGAAATAATAAACGTAATCGACGTATAATCAATGGAAAAATAAAAATAAAAAAGAAATGCTGATCGATTGATCTTGCTCTCCAATCTGTTAGCAGCTCGTTCGGCCGAGCGCGCGCGTATACGAGTTGGAACGGTATATATGTATACGTCCAAGGCCGATCGAGGCCGGATCGAGAGTCGAACGGAGAATCGACTCGAATTCGTTGGTTCGCGGGTAGACGGAAAGCTTACTTTCTCTCTCTCTCTCTCTCTCTCTCTCTCTCTCTCTCTCCCTCTCCCTCCTATTTCTATTTCTATTTCTATCTATATCTCTCTCTCTCTCTCTCTCTCTCTCTCTCTTACTCGATCGCTCACTCACTCACTATCTCTTTCTTTCGAGAACGGCCAGGGCTCGTTCGCGGCACTCTTGGTGAACGTCCTTGACGGTCGGCTGTTAGGACAGAGAGCGAGCGCAAGCGCGCGAACTTCTCGATCCCACGAGTAGCAGTGCTAACTCTCTCTCTCTCTCTCACACACACACACACACTCTCTCTCTCTTTCTCTCTCACTCTCTATCTTGCTAACTTTCTGTCTTGCTCACTCAAGAAGGCGCTCGAATCGTGATTGCACGCGTTACATCACGTGGTACACCTTCACTTCTCTTCACGCCGCTGGTCGAGCGCGACAACATCGACTTCACCTCTCACTCTTCCCTCCCCTCTCGCACCCTCTCCCTCAACATCTCCCTCTTTCTCTCTTAACACTTATTGCATTGTCAGTTTGTTTCTTCTTTTTCTTCTTCTTCTTCTTCTTCTTCTTTGATAGTTCGTCTCGCCTTTGGACGAGATCATCGAAAAAACTCGGCATCTCGTTTCACCGTATCATTTAACTTTCTTCGTTCAATGAAAACTAATAATATTTCTTCGCGATAAAATGAAATCGATCGTACGACGATTTTTATGAATCATGTAGATATTTGTCGTCTTTTATACGAAATAATAACTAAGTTCGTCAATGCGCTTCGTCGTACGTTTCGCTACATACACCTATGTCGAGTCACACTCGACATGCACTATTTTGTCGAGCGCTACTCGACATGCACTTCGTCGACTGTTACTCGACGTATGCATGCTTTCGATGGTTCGATATTCTTCGACAACGACACGTTTGAATCGCTAAGAGAGATATTTGTTTGAAGTAAAAAAAAAAAAAAAAAAAAGAAGAAAAAAGCTGGAAAGATTTTTCGAAAGTTGCGGAGGACCAATCTCGTCGTACGGATCAAGGCGACGAAAGGTTATCGTTGGCCAAACTCGATTATTATTTGCAGTGGACTTTTTATTACGGTATTAGCGATTAGATATTTATGAAATGTACCGTCTACTCGCAAACGTTTCTCTCTCTCTCTCTCTCTCTTTCTCTCTTTTTTTTTTTCTTTCCCCCTTTCTAACTTGAATAAATCAAATTGGGAAACTCTTGTAAGAGTAAAAGTAAGTTCGAAAGATCTCTTGATTGGCTTTTCAAGTGATGAGTATCGTAGGCGACTCTTTCGAAAATTCATTTAACAACCTGGACGAGACGCGATTACATTTTATAAGTATGAACGAGCGTACATATGATTCTTTTTTCTTTCCTTTTTATCTTTCTTTTTTATTTTTCATCTCTTTCCAAGAAAACACGTAAACGAAATAAATACATACATACATACATACATACATACATACATATATATATATATAAAATATCGAATATAATAATGAAATTGTGAACGCGACGATTCGACTTTGTCAATAACTTTTCATTAGAGCTCTCTTCTGTTTTCGATAAGATTTCAGCTGTGTATCGATTTATATCTGTCTACGTCAGCATATCGACCTTATCGTCGAAATATCATGCGGTTATTGTTATCGCCATGCTTGTAACGTGAGAAAGTTTAATCCGAAGATATTTAAAAAAAAAAAAAAAAATCAAAGTAAAAAAGCAAAAAAGAAATATTAAGCACATCTATGCGTTTCGTCGGCAAAGTTTCGAAGAATCATTTATAACTTTCATTCATTAATATATATATTTTATTAATTCGGATAAGAAAGGAAACGGATAAGAAAGGAAAAAGAAAATAAAAAGAAATTATCAAAACTGTCGAGCCGCAGGCGTGCGGCTTATAATGCGTTCACAAAGAAAGATGGAAAGTTACGACATCGTTGTATCATCATCATCATCATCATCATCATCATCATGATCATCATCATTATTATTATTATTATTAACGTTATCATGGAGTTCCATAATAATTATGTTGTCTATTATTCTCGATTACATATATTTTATCATCGACTTTAGTACGATAAGAAGCTACGAACGAATAGAGATATGGGTATATATGTACATGGTATGTATATACATACGTATGATGTGTATATATATATACCTGTAGGTACATAGATAGATACAAACGTTTATAATGTAACAAGAGTATACGTACATGTTATATAGATATATAAAGTATAGGGATGTGCAACAACGACATGAAAATGCGGAAATTCTACGGTGAAAACTAGGTTAGCAACTTTTCGAAACTTTGTTTGTCCATGGATGAAGAAGAAAATAGAGGATAGGGAGAAAGAGAGAGAAAGAAAAAGAGAGCGAGAGAGAGAGAGAGAGAAAGAGAAAGGAAAAAAAACCTTCGAAGGGATCGTGAGAGAACGCTTAACTTCATCGACTTCTTCTTCGTAGTTATATAGATGCTCATCTATAGTTTTTCTGCGTGCTTCTAGAAACGAAGAGAAGCCTTAAACATACCGTACACACACACACACACATACAAAGAAAAAAAAAAGAGGAAGAGAGAGCATAGGAATGTGTGTGTTATACGTACTTACGTATGTACTTACGTATGTACGTACGTATGTACGTATATATGTATGTATGTATGTATGTTGATCGATTATTCGATTTCATGAAGAAAAGATAATTATTAATGAAATGTAGATAAAATTCGTGAATAATAAATACATAAGTTAGTCAATCTGTGAGTCTCTACATAATAATTTAGTCAATGTAAATAAGAGTCTCCGTGCGGAATAGTTCGTCAACGTAAGTAACTACTTACGCGAGAGTCTCGACGATGAGTCATCGAAAAAACGAAACACCAGCAGTGAGAGTCAATTTACTCTTTTTCTCTCTCCATCTCTCTCTCTCTCTCTTACACACACACACACACATTTACATATATACTTTCTGTCTTTATTTCTCTCACATATATAGTACTTCTTTAGGATTGCATTCGAGAGTTCGTTAGATATGTATGTATAGGGTCACCATACGATAGAAAGAGACAAAGAGAAACAGATAGATAAATAAATAGATAGATAGATAGATAGAGAGAGAGAGAAAGAGAGGAAGAATAGTTCGATAGGGCAGTAGAATAAAACATCGGTGAACTGTCTCGACATTGTCGAGAAATCGATCGAACAATTTTCTCAAGTAATAATATTTTCTTCGGATATTCGTTTGGATTTATATATTTGATCATATATCGTTTATCCAATAAATTTGTCGCTTTTATATACCGGACAAGAAAGAAAAGAAAAGTAAGAAAAAAAAAAAGAAAAGAAAAGAAAAGAAAAGAAAGGAAAAGAAGAAATCGTTTTTGATGATGATACGTAACTCGATATTGGAATGATTTTCTCTCGAACGAGAATACGAGGACGTTTAAGTAAGTAGCATCGTCATAAACAGGATTCACATATTAGCTTAAGGCTAGTTTCTTTTATACGTGCGTATTATATTTACGTTCGAGCATGGTATATCTGTATATCGATCTAAACGTTCCTAGCTTCCTCTAATCTCTTTTCTTCAAGGCCTGTCGATTACTCTGCCTTCTCTCTTTCTCTCTCTCTCTCTCTCTCTGTCCGTCCGTCCGTCCGTCCGTCCGTCTGTCTGTCTGTTCGTGATAAAAAATGTATTTTAGACTACTACCTTATCCGTTCACAGTACGATTTTTAACATGGAACCTTTCTTATCGTACATGTATATGGCGTAACTTATGTACGTTATATGGATATGATACTTACAATCAACTTTAAAATTGATATCGTACAATGAAAAGTATTATTTCGTAAGATATAAAGAAACAAATATATATATTACATATATTTTAAAATACATATATTTTATTATTTCGTATTCCTCGTTTATATATACGTATATATAAATAGACAATAGAGACAACAGAAATATTCGAATGGCGAATGCGCGCGCTCGGCAACATTCGAATTTATTTGGAATAACGAAATTATCATGGTACGTACGCGAGCATAGGAATAGCAGTTAAATTCGTAAGTAGAAAGAGAGAGTGAGCGAGCGAGAAAGAAAGAAAGAAAGAAAGAAAGAAAGAAAGAAAGAAAGAAAGAAAGAAAGAAAGAGAGAGAGAGAGAGAGAACGAATGTGAGAGGGAGAGTGTGTGTAAGAGAAAGAGAAAGAGAGAGAGAGAGAGGGAAATAGTCGAAGGAACGAACGGAGAAAGCTTCGGCCGAGTTCGGTTCTCTTCGTGACGATCCGATCGCGTCACGGTGGGGAGTATGTATGTTTAAGAGAAGGGCCGAGGAGTGGGGATGGTAACGAATGCGTGCGCGGTCGAGTAACGAGAGAGCAGTTGTCAGTGTCAGTTTGTTCGCCGCGCCGGTTATTTGGGGTTCGCGTCGACGCAGACCTCTTTTGTGCGTTGCACGCTTTTTTTTACCCCATCCAACCCCATCCGCCCCGATTTCCCCCGGAAACTAAAGTTATTTCGATATCGCGACAAATAGTTGAAATATAACAAATTATTATCGGATTCTATCTAAAGCACGATCTTTTAACGACTCGAAAGGAGCGTGCTGCCTCCCCCTCTCCTTAGCCGCGTAACAACGGCCGAGATTTTCGTTCGCGTCGTTTTTCCTTCATTTTCGTCGATCTCTTTGATCCTCGAGCAGCAGTAACAGCAGCAACAACAACAACAACAACAACAAACAACGACCGTTTTATATCTGCCGAAAATATCATCCCGGCAGTATATATATATATATATATACACACACACAGACACACATACATATATATATATATATATTTCGCGAGTTCCATTCCGCGTTTCGTTCGATTCGTTTCCTCGTAATTTTGTTCGTTCGTTTCTTTGAATTATTTTTTTTTTATATTTATTTATTTATTTATTAATTTCGTTCCGTTTTTTTTTTTTTTTGTAAATACGTATCATCCCGAACAATATTAACATTATCCGTTATAAGAAACAATCGAAGACTGTCGAGAATTTTGGAAGGACAGGAACGAAGAGGAACAACGCGTTCAATCCGCGATCCTGTTGCTTCGTATTTCTTCACGCGGTAATTCTCGAAAGTGAAAGATAGAACGAAGAATACACGTTATATTATATTAAAGAGGAGGAAGTAGAAGAAGTAGTAGGAGCAAAAGGAGGAGAAGGAGGAGAAGAAGAAGAAGAAGAAGAAGGAGAAGGAGAAGGAGTTGGTGGAGGTGAAGGTGAAGGCGGAACAAGTGGAACCGGATCGAGCGAACCGCCGGCAAATTGGCGCCAAAAATAAAAAGAGAAGAAAGAGAGAGAGAGAGAGAGAGAGAGAGAGAGAGAAAGAAAAAGTAAAAGTTAAGAAAATCGTTATCATCATCATCATCGTCGTCGTCGTGTCGTCGTCGTCGTTTGGATATTCGAGAAGAACAAAGAGACGACCATTAGAAACGAACGTGCCGTTTGTTATTTCTTCTTCTTCGTTTTTTTCCTTCTTCTACGTTTCTTTGGCCTGCGGTTTCCCGACCAAGAGGACGGAAGAAGCTCGAACTAGATGTAAGTAAATTCGTTGTCACCATCATCATCATCATCATCATCATCGTCGTCGTCGTCGTCGTCGTCATCGTCGTCGTCGTACATACGTTCGTTCGTTCGTTCGTTCGTTCGTTCGTTCGTTCGTTCGTTCGTTCGTTCTTATTAGTCTTATTTTCTGTTTTTCTTACTATTACTATCTCTATCTTGTATGTCCTTGAACGGTCCAAAGACGGTCACAAGATAGTAGTCTCTTCGTATACTAGGTGTTTAAGAAAAAAAAAAAAGAAAAGAAAATTTGTGACCCTCTTCCCCCTCCTCTCGAAACGTACTACGCCGTTTTCAACTACGAGAGATCTCTCGGTATATAGATTTAGAGAACGATTTTGATAATTGAAACAAAGCTCGACTCGTCATTTTATATATATATATATATATATATATATATTATATATACTTTTGACGTGTGTGTGTGTGTGTGTGTGGCGTGTTGCGTGTTTAGAAGCGTCGTACGACGACACAACCTTCTAGAAAGATCTGGAGAAGCCGGTGCTCGCGCGTTTGCGCGCATGTCGCATTAGAAGCGCCGAATCCGAAAGATCGTACATAACCTTTATCGTCTCGCGTTATTCGTTTATTTCATTTTTGATATTGAAAAAAAAAAAGAACAAAAAAAAAAAGAAAAGGAAATTAATGTAAATGATAAAGAGAATTAAGAATCAATATTTCTTCTTCCTTTTTTTAAATTAAAAAGAAATATACGATAGCTATCGTATCGTTTATTTTTTCTGTAATTAGAAATAGGTTAGTTACCACATCTTTTTTCTCGTCATATATATATATATATATATATATATATATATATATATATATACATACACGTGTACGTATATAAATTAGTAGCGACATATTTTTAGATAGAAACTATTGAACGCATTTTGCAAAATCTACGACGTATGCGACTTTGTTTTTACGACTGGATTAACGTAGTACGTATCTTGTTTCAAAATTTTGTTTACTATCGTACACAAATACACGCAGTGAAGAGGAATTCTTAAGTACGGTATATCGGACAAACAAGAGAGAAAGTGGAGGAGGGTGAAGGGGAGGGGTGGGTAGAGAGAGAGAGAGAGAGAGAGAGAGAGAGAGAGAGAGAGAGAGAGAGAGAGAGAGGACCGTAGTATATATATATACACACACACATATATATATATGGACCACGTAGATCGCTTCTTGCTACAAAATTTTGTTTACCACGTAGAGATTCTTAGCTATATAGAACGTATTCGTCGACAAACAACAGAGAAAGAGAGAGATAGGTAGATAGATGGATAGATAGAAAGAGAGAGATAGAGAGAGAGAGAGACTGTCGTATTAATGCTCGCGTGCTCTCGTTCGCGGAATCCTCGTGTTTCGTAAGAAATTACGTAATCTACGTCATAGTCCGACGACTTGAAAGAATAAGGCATTTTCAAATATGTGCTAGCACGTTTCGCGATATCTTTATACAAATTCGAATCGCGATATCTTTTTTTCTTATCGATTTCGAAGAGTTTATCGATCTCTCTACGACCTTCGTTCCCTTCTTATATCTTTCTTTGTCCCTCCCACCATCCCTTTGTTTCTCACTGATACATAGATTTTTCGAGATTCTCTTAATATCGATCTAGATCATCCCCTTTTTCCTGTAGTATCTTATACCCATCCAAACGTTTCTCTTTCGATTAACAGGTGGCTGCACCATCTTATTCTCCATCGCTTTTTCTTGTTTTTTTTTTTTTTCCTTTTTCTAAATCGTCTTTCATTTTTTTTTTAAATCTCATATCCTGGCATAACCTAAAATTCGTTCCTTTTCTTCGTCTTATTTTCTCTTTAAATCTTTTTATCGTATTGCTTTTGAAATATTCTTTGATCGTTATATTTCTCTTTTCTTTTTTGTACTTTTGTTCTTTTCTTTATTTTCCTCATTTTCTTTTTCCTTTTCTTTTTTGTTTTCGTTAATTATCATTCGTTAGGAAGTTACGAAAGCAATTCTTTCTTATTCGTTATTATCTGTCTCTCTGTAATACTATTCTAAACTTATATATTATTCATGTATCAAATAATTCTCGTTTTCTGATTTTCAAAAGAAGAAAAAGAAAGAAGGGAAAGAAAAAGGAGGAAAAAATAATTTTTTACGTATTCATACGTAACGTTATTTGCCAATTTTTTTCTTTTGTTTTCGTTTCATGTCAAACTCTTTTTTCTCTGTCTTTCTTTTTGTTTATTTTTTCTTTTTCTTTTTCTTTCTTTCTTTTTTTTTTTTTTTTTTTTTTTGGTTCGGTAGGATAAAAACACATTTGGGTACGGCCTTCCCCGGTTTTTTCTTTCATTTTTTTTTTTTCACGTTCATTTCACATTCCTGACAAGCTTCTGCGTTGGAATTATTACGTAACGTTGAAATATGTATAATACGTATATTATGAGAAAGAGTTCAGCCGTAACAAAAGAAACAAAGCGTGAATTTTGTCGCTTGTATTTTAACCGAACTTCAACGCAATCATCATTGTACGCCTGATATTTTTCGAAGAATAACCAATGGATTCGTGCTATGTCGAATAAACGATGTCTGTCATTTAACGATCGTTCCGTTCATAAAATCGTATAGCATTGTCCAACGCTTATGCACATACACGTATACATACATACATACATACATATATATGATATGATATATATACATATATACCCACATATGCATAATACATACATACATACATACATAGATAAATGCATAATATGTATATACATACGTGAATATGCAACTACCATAAATGTGTTTGAAACGATTCGTTCGAGATCTCGCTTCTTCAAAGCTATCGTATTTATTCTCTCTCTTTCTTACTCTTTCTCTCTCTCTCTCTCTCTCTCTCTCTCTTTCTCGCAGTGCTTCACATCTGTCTACTTTATTATTTTTATATAGTCACGATGACTTCATCAGGATGACGATAGTTAAATACCCGAGCTACCCGTGATACGTATTTTAATAATGCGAATTTAGTTTTTATTTACCGAACGTACAAACTTATGTACGTACATACATATACATGCTTTTATGACTATAAGAACATTTAACTCGTTTCGTACAACACAAGAGCAAAAATCGATTAGTAAATTTATTGCAAAGACGATATAATCGATAAAAACGTTTTCGTTCGATACGAAATTTTCATGAATGTTTCATATTAGCTTATATCGTCGTTCTCTCTCATTCTTCAAGACAACTTCATTTCGAAATGGAGATCGCGAACGGGGAAGTCGACTCGAGATAAAATCTAGCACGCGCTACGTGGCCTCTCTCTTTCTCTCTTTCTTTCTTTATTTCTCTCTTCTAAGAGGAAAAGATTAATGGCCGATCCTAAGTCTGTGTTGAATGCCGGATGACCAGATGTGTCTAATAATATTATTCTCGTTTCAAAGCACTTGCAATGGACTCTATGATAACCTCCATATTTTTTATATATATGTATAAATTTGTTATATTAATATACATATGTACACACACACATATACATACATATTTTCTAATAAATTAATATATATATATATAATGAAACAATTAATTTATGATATATATATATATTTATATAATATACGAATGTATATCAATGTGTATATTTGAATTTAAGAGAGAAAAAAAAAAAGATTAAGAAAGGATTAACATTATCACAATGACGGTCACTTGATTAGCTTGAAATTTAAGATGGCGAAGCGTATCAGCGGATCAGCGTATAATAAATTCATGCGATCTTTAGGGAAGATTACAAGATGATTATATTGTAACGAGTCGATGCAGTAATATAATGTGAAGTACTCTTTTTTTTTTATATATATATATACATATGTATATATATATATATATATATTCGTTTTTCTTTCCTTTTCTTTTTTTTCTTTTATCATTATTATTTTTCATAGAAATTACGCAATCTCGAGAATAATCTAAGTTTACTTGATTACGTAATCGTACGATAGATTACAATAATCTTGTCAGAGATGACCGATAACGAGTAAGAGAAAGAGAGAAAGAGAGAGAGAGGGGGGGGGGAGATAATCGTCACGTGAGCAAAAACGATTAATGGAATCTTTTTATCGTACTACGATAGTGTCTCGCGGGAGTTACTACATATTGTAAGATATTTTTCTAGGGATATGTTGAAAATCTATAGGTATAATTATAAAGGAATCCTATCGCATGTATATCATTGTTGCTTTCAAACGTTCGAAAAATATTATCATACTTTCATACCACAAGATTAAATAATAATTGCACGTTCCTAACAGAGTTGCATAATTTCTTTCTTTCTTTCTTTTTTTTTTTTTTCTTATCTTTTTTCATCTTCTTATTTTTCCAGGAAATATTTACGTTTCTTTTTCTTTTCTCATTCTTTTCCTCTCTCTTTCTCTCTCTCCCTCTTTCTCTCATTTTTCTTTCTTTTTCTTCCTCTTTTTTTCGAACAAGTTTATCATTCATACATGGTTATGCAATTTATGATTTGCTTTATTTGATTTACCGAGCTTAATCACCC
>NC_057699.1:2325565-2328555 GCF_014466175.1 Vespula pensylvanica | reverse complement strand
TGTTCAGTGAACATCGAAGATTCGATATATTTTATTAAAAATTAATGAAAATTGTTGGAGAACAAGTTCCTAGTTTGTTGTTCGATGGAGAAAGTTAAATGGGATCTAATCGCAACTATGCATATCTCTATGTATATATGCATAATATATAATATCCATGTATCACCTCTCTCTCTCTTTCTCTCTCTCTCTCTCTCTCTCTCTCTCTTTTTCATCGCGATGTAAGACTTCCGTAATAAGAATTTTTAGCTGGATCGAGTCGAACATCGAGATAAGAAATTACATGTAACGATGCGATATGAGAGAGCGGTATCGAAGTTTGTCTTTTCGCCTCTTCGTGATTTCAACTATAGATCTTTACTTCTTTTTTTTTTCTTATTTTTTTGGGAGTTGGGTGGGGAGAGAGAAGGAGAAGGGAGGGATAGTATTTTCCTTATTATCGTTTCGCCTTTCACCATCCGTCACCATCGTGCCATCGCACTTCCTTCTTTCTCTTCTCATTATTTTATTATTATTATTATTTTTTTTTTCTTTCATTCTTTCTTTTTTCTCCTTTTCGTTTCTTTTCTTTTCTTTTAGCTTTTATCGACGAAACGATTATAGACGAAACGTTCAATAATATATAATATACAATAATTCTCATAAGGTATATAATAATATTCTATTATGATAATATTGTAGGTAATTCGTATTTGAAGAAGATCAGTTTGACGATGAGGAGGTAACGTTCGAATGGGTACTTTGTCGAGTAGCAGAGTCAAGCTCGAGTCACACTCGACGCGCATATGCATCTTGTCGAGTCACGCTCGACGCTCATACGTATATCGGTATCGAGTCACACTCGACACGCATATGCATTGTGTCGAGTCACGCTCGACATAATTTGATTAAAGTGTCCCCGATTAAAAATTCGAAAGGCACGCTGAAAGTTTCGTCGGCGCGTTAATTAAACGGATTCTTGATTGATTACAAAGAGGAATGGCAGCTTTACGAGCGAACGAGAGAGACAAAGTGTGTGTGTGTGTGTGTGTGTGTGTGTGTGTTTGTCTGTGCGTTTGTGAGAGAGAGCTATCGAGGGCACAATATGTCGGGCATAAATTTAAGTGTTTCTCAGCGAGAGCGAGAGCATTTGACTTGTATGTATAGTATTTGGTGCCTCTCTATCTTTGCATCCTGTCTGACTACTTGCTTGCCTGCTTGTTTGCTTGCTTGCATGCTTGCTTGCTTGCTTGCTTGCTTGCTTGCTTGCTTGCTTGCCTTTCACTCGTTTGGTAAGAACGCCTTGCTCGTTTCCACGACATTTTTCATAATCTTCTCTCATCGTCCCTCGAAATAACATTGAACGATTTTTCTCTTCTTTTTTCTTTCTTTTTTGTTTTATTTTGTTTTAATTTTTTTTTTTAAGTTTCATTATTTTCCTCTTCTTTCCGATTTCCTTCCAATTTTCTTTCTTTCTTTTTTTTTTTTCTTATCGACGATTTTTATCTTTTTAATTTGCTTTCTTCTTTGCTTTTGATTTCTTCAATCACCTTTTCACGTTGTTTTAATTGTTCGTTTTATCCTTTTTTTTTTGTTTCTAAGAACGAAGATGAATTTTGATCCTCACTGTCTCGTTCGTATCGTATATATTGATTTAAAAATTAGAGTAGAAATTGAGAATATTTTTCCGAAAGGGAAGACAATTAAATACATAGGTAATCGTCATCGAGTTAAAGTCACGTACTTATCGAAATCAATTCGTCGTTGAGACCTGTATCGCAGCTGAGTATCTTTCGTGTCTTTGTGTGCGTCTTTGTTGAAATGAAATCGACGCATTTCTAATTAACTGACAAAAGTAAATCGCTCGAATGATTTACTTACTTTGATGTGTTGATATCTTTCCTTTCTTTTTCTCTTTCTCTCTCGTCACTCATCTTGGATTATATACAGAAGAATAAATTCGTATCGCGTGTTTGTTCTCACGATCGATGAGATTCTTAACTTGATTCGAGTCACGGATCGTTCAACGCGTTTCTCTTCAAATATATCATATATATATATATATATATTTTTTTTTTATTAAACGAAGAATATATATAGAAAATGAAATTATCGATAGAATTGAACGATAAACGAAAGCCTTTAATCTCGATATATGTAATCATCTTCGTTCTTCGATCGATCACCTCGCTCGAGGATCGATCCTTTTGTTCCTCGATCTTTTCAAGAAAAATTGACGAATGAGAAAAAGGATTAAAATATTTTCTACCTATAAATACGTCTCTTAAATTATCAATGACTTGTCATCGATCTAAATTAAATTTAAAAAGAGACGAAAAAAAAAAAAAGAAAAAGGGAACACAAAGAAACCCAACAAAAAAAAAAAAAGAAAAGAAAAGAAAAGAAAAACAAACAATAAGAAAAAAAAAAAGAAGAAAAAATCAATTTTAAACCTGAACGTCTTTAGATTACACATGTAGTTCGGTATTCGAGTTCTTGATAGAATATAGTTAGCTCACGTTAGTGTATGTGTATATATATATATATATATATGTATTGCAAAACTCTTAAGCGGGAGCCTCCCTTGACATTAAAACGTACACGAACCACGACGTCGTGCGTTCCATCGCAAAAGCGTAATGCACATCTAACTCTATCTATCCTTTACCTATGTTACCGACCACGCATTCGACCTTTTCTCTACTGTGTATATATGTATCTTTTTCTCTATCTATTTATCTATCTATCTCTTTCATTTTTATTTCACTGTCTCTTCTTCTCCCATCGGCCTCTTCTCATTCTTTTATCCGTAGCTCACGTTCGAGCACCGGGGTCAAGTGCGCCTTCGAGCGCGATATGCACTTTGCCTGTCCTTACACCCGTGCGCATGCGCGCACCGGTTGCTTGCGCAAAGAAAAAAAAAAGGAAAAAAAAACAAGATTTTATCAATCTCTCTCTTTCTCTTTTTCTCTCTTCTTTTTTTCTTTTCTTTTCTTTTTTTTTTTTTTTTT
>NC_057699.1:2314384-2325318 GCF_014466175.1 Vespula pensylvanica | reverse complement strand
TTTTTTTTTTTTTTTTTTTTTTTTTTCCTTATTGGTTGGCATTAGGAAAGTGCCGCGTAGAGACATTACAAGTACGATTATTTTTTTTAAAGAGATAACGGTTAACGCGCGAATTTGATGATGTCTATAAAATCGAGGCGAGAAAGCGTTAGAATTCCTTAGAAACGTTCGTCTTGTTCTCGCGAAACGCGTAACGCCATCACGACGTGCCAACGGTATACGGCACGCAATTGCAACGTCATACCAACGCGTACGAATAACTTTCCAACGTGGATTCTCACGGATCCGTTTATATCTATCTCTTGGTATATAAACTTGACGAAACCACGAAACTCGAGATAATAACTTTATCGTGCCACTGTAAATTTGATACAGCTATCTCTTTCTGTTTCTCTCTCTCTCTCTCTCTCTCTCTCTCTCTCTCTGTTTATGTGGGGGAGGATACATACGGGTCAAATTTCGTTTCGTTGTATAAAGGAAAAAAAAAAATACAAAAAAGAAATACAAAAGGGACAGAAATTAAAGGAAAAGAAAATAAAATAAGAAAGAGAAAAGAAAATTTGATCACTATATATCTTTTCTCTCTCTTTCTCTCTCTCTCTCTCTCTCTTTTTTTTTTCGATAGAAAACATTTCGTTAAATAATAAAATTTTATCGTGTAAAAGTATCGCCAAGAATATTGCCGAGGGTCAAGTTTCGTTTCGTTTTATATCGAAGAAGTGGTGATATAAGAAAGAAAGAAAAAAAAAAAAACGAGAAATTAAAACAAAACAAGAAGGGACGGCAAATTTGTTTTTTTTTTTTTATCCCTTTTTTCTTTTCTTTTTTATTTGGATAGAAAATGTTTCGTTAAATGATACAATTTTATACGATAAAAAAGAAAAGTGAGAGAACAATAGGAATATCGCTATGGTTCAAGTTTCGTTTTGTCGTATAAACAACAAGAATAAATACAAGAAAACAAAAAAAAAAAAAGAATAGAAATTGAACCGAAATAAAATAAGAAAGGAAAGAACGTTTGATTATTTTTTATTGATTTTATTGTTTCATTTCGATCGGAAACGTTAAGATTCCATGTAAAGTTAATTGCAAATTTTCATAGTTGATTTTTTCTGAGTTTTTTTCTTTCTTCTTCTTCTTCTTTTTTTTTTTCTCGTATTTCAAAGCAACTGCATCTCGTCGATTTGTCGTATAATTTTAAGCTGAACGCTCCAGTTTTAGCCCTATAAAAAAGGAATGTGGCCAGAGTCTTTCAAGGTTTATAAACACGTACCAGGGTGTGGTATGCGCCTGGAAAATGTAACTGGCAAAGTAATAACCGATCTCGTTATGATATTGGCAAATCATCGGCTGGTTCCCTGGCTTTTTGTTTTTTTCTTTCTTTTTTTTTTTTTTTAAGTACATTTTTTAAATCTTTTCCTTTCTTCTTTCGTATTTAAATTATTTCAATATTGTTTCGCGATTCAATATTTTCCCGACGCATGTAGAGCGTTCGCAAAAAAGAGATTTGATTTAATTACGCGATAGCTGTTAAATCGATCTAAAATATTCGTATAAAAGTTTTCTTTTTCTCTCTCTCTCTCTTTATTTATTTATTTATTTATTTACTTATTTTTTCTTATATCAAAGCAATATTAAAAAAAAAAAAAAAGAACAATTCATTTGAATTTCGTCAATGAAATATGAAAAGCAGAACACATATGAATGAATAAGTCGATTCGTTCGTTCAGTCAACTTTCGAGTCGTCCAATTTATTTTGATTAGTTTCTTTCGAGAAAGAGAGAGAAAACGAGAGATAAATAAAGAGAGAGAGAGAGAGAGAGAGAGAGAGAGAGAGAGAGAGAGAGAGAGAGAGAGAGAGAGAGAGAACTAAACTAGACGGTATTTCTAAACGTTTGAAAAGTTTTCCTCGCACGTTGCATCTTCTTGGGTGGAGTCGTCTCTGTCAAGGTTCCTGTTGCATATTCTTATCGGAGAAAAGGCAATGTAAGAATTGCTTGTCCCACATAAGCAGATCCTCGAGGTCGTTGCAACTTCGTCTATAGAGATAATATTGCCAATCGAATGGAAAAAAGATTTCTCTTAGCTTTGAATAACCTTCGGAAAAATCTATCGAAACTCTCGATTGACCAATTTGATTAAACTGTGTCGATTGTCATTGGCTAAGGAAATGTCTTCCATCTGTCGATGGATCTCTTTAATTTCGAAAAATTTTTTTTTTTTAAGAGAGAAAAAAAAAAGAGTTAAATATTATATTAATTACAATGTGTATATATATATATATATTTTTTCTTTTTTCTTTTAAATTGTAGATGGTCACGTAATATAATTGTAATTATCATCTATTATATATATATATTTTTTTTTTCTTTCTTTATTCTTTTTCTTTTATTTCTTTTTTTGAAACAAATGAAATCGTCGTTAATGACGGACTATTCTCAGCTGCATAATATGACGTTTCTGGAAAAGAATAAACAAATAAAAAGAAAAAAAAAAAAAGAAGAGGGGAAAAAAAATCGCAAACGTGTTACGAGCAAAGAATATAAACGTTCACCGATAATATTCTGACAATATATTACACGCTCCATCGATTATATTACGTTCGATCGTAAATGCGATTGCCGACCTTGCACGTAAAATCCTCTCTCTTTCTTTCTTTCTCTTTCTCTCTCTCTCTCTCTCTCTCTCTCTCTCTCTCTCTTTCTTTTTTTCACGCACACACACTCTCGCTCTTTTGAGAAAATTCTGTAAAAAAAAAAAAAAGGAAAAAAAAAAATGTTTTACTGCTTCTTAAGAAACTTTTGCAACGTTCACTTTACGTGGACGCACTATTTTACCTTCTGTCTTGTATTTTATATATATATATATATATACACACACACATACACATATATATACATATTTATGTATTTATACATTTATGTATATGTTTGTGTATGCGTGACCGTGATAAGAAATAAATAGTGTGCGAGATAGGGACAAAGAAATGGCCCACGAAGTGATATAAAGTACTCGCGATTTCGCGGTATCATTTTCAAGCGGATTTGTAGGCGTAACCCATTCTTCTTGCGGCCATAAATAAAGTTACGCTTTTCGTTACACATCCTATATATATATATACATATATATAAATAACTATCGTAGATAGTTACTCGTTCTGTACATTCTTGTCTTCTGTCCGGGATCCGATACGTCGTAGGCATTAGCTCGAAAAAAAAAAAGAAAGAAAAAAAAGAAAAAGAAAAAACTGTTTAACTTAAGAACAGAAAAAAAATCTCGATCCACTTTGTATTTTTATTTTAATCGATTTTATTCCAACTATAATTACCGACATATCTTTAGCGGTAGCACAAGTTCGAGCATTCTCTCTGGTATAGAAATATTCATATGCACATTTTAAAATCTTGTTTTCTAATTAATATTCATTCGAATAGTTTTTATCATTCGTTATCGAGATAAGAAAAGGACGGTTCGACGATCGTTTATCTTTCTTTTTTTTTGTCTTTCTATTCTTTTTTTTTTTTTTTTTTTTTTTCCCCCTATATACATATATAAAAATGCAAAAATGAAAAAGACAGACGAAGAGAGAGAGAGAGAGAGAGAGAGAGAGAGAGAGAGAGAGAGAGAGAGAGAGAGAGAGAGAGAGAGTTGACTTTTCGTTCACGCCATTGGTTAACTATAACGCATGTGTCAATGAGTCTCAAGGGATCGTTAACCTCCATCACTCACGAAGTGACTACATCTACCGATGTAGGTTTTACTTCTTGGTAATCGAGATAATTAAGACGTTTCACGGCCAAGTGCCGCATAAGTTGATTAGTGTTCTAGGAAATTGAACGTTCGAAATATAATGCATTTGAAACGTGTGCATGAGTGACAAAATGTATATCAATTATACTGATCGATTTCTTTTTCTTTTTTTTTTTTGTTTTTGTTTTTGTTTTTTTTTTTGTCATCATGATTACTCAATTAAATTCGAACATATTTTAATTCTTATTTTTATTGAAAAGTATTTTCTTCTTATATTAACCTTTATTCTATATAATATAAATTATTAATTACGATTCTCTGAAGGAAAAAGAAAAAAATAAGATATTGATGAAAGTATCGTTCACTGAAGTATCATTCGAAATAATACATTTGAAATGTCTGCATGATTGACAATGTATATAAATTATCGATTAGTATAATGATTTATTTTTTCGTTTTTTGACTTCACGATTAATCAAATTAATTCAAGCGAAAGAAATTTTAATTTTTATTTTTATTGAGAAATATCTTTCTTTATATATACATGACGAAATGCATACAATATAAATTATTAATAAAGTACAATTCTTCAAAGGAGAAAAACATAAAAGAGAAAAGAATATTCTATTGAAGGTATCGTTTTGAAGAACGCTTCGAGTGTACACAGACAGAACAGTCGAAATAATACGATGTATGTGAAATGTCTGCATAATCGGCAAAATGTATAAATTATCGATTAAGTATAATAATCGTATATCTTCGATTTTGACTTTATGATTAATTTGAATTAATGACTTCAAATTGGATTTAATGACGATAATTGACTACGAATTAATTCGAATAAATTTTGAATTTAATTTTTATTGAGAAAATTCTTTTTACATACGCAACTATAAGCTTATACACGAGAAAATATAAATTACTAAGAAAGTACAATTACGAGATATAAATTATTAATCAAAATAGAGGAGGATATAGTAAAAGAAAAAAAAGAAAAAAAAAGAAAGAAAAAGAAAATTCTTATGGAATAGAAAAGTATCGTAGCATCGTGATGATTACTTTGATTACTGACGTCAGAACAGTATTTAACTTTTTTCTGATACTCTCGACGACGGGAAAAGAGGAAAACGACTTGACACGGAAAGATTTGGAGAAGGGGAAAAAAAAGAAAAGTTCTT
Source organism: Vespula pensylvanica (assembly GCF_014466175.1). Classification (NCBI taxonomy): domain Eukaryota; kingdom Metazoa; phylum Arthropoda; class Insecta; order Hymenoptera; family Vespidae; genus Vespula; species Vespula pensylvanica. Next base: position 2,320,390 of record NC_057699.1, on the reverse strand, counting down.
GTTGCGGCGATCGTGCGAAGCAATAAGTTAAAAAAAAAAAAAAGAAAAAGAAAGAAAAAAAGATGTCGGACGTACGTACATACGAATGGATACCCGGTATACTTGCGTCTGCCAATAAAGTTACATTTATTCTGTGGTTTACGTGGTATTATCTATATGTATGTGAAAATGTTTGAATGTATTTTGTTGGAAGAGATTCATCGGTTACCGCGAACATGACCTTTTTATGGTATTTAGGATATAGGTATACGAGACATTTGCTTGAAACGTTCTCGCCTAGGCTCGTTTTATATTCTTCTTCTTCTTCTTCTTCTTCTTCTTCTTTTTCTTATTATTATGATTATTATGATTATTATTCTTTATCTTCTTATTCTTATTCATATTCCTTCGAATGTGCTTGGAGAATTAATCACAATTTTCGTTAAATTCGCGAAACTTTGGCAAATTCATATTTCACTTCACGTTGCAATAATCGATCATATTATTTCGTATAATCAATGTTTCTATTACGTAGCTATACACGAGCGCACACACATGTATACATACAGAAAGATATTTCTAAAGAATCTGTTCTTTTTCCTTATAGAAAAAAGCAACATGGCCGCCATTCGTCAGCGCGTTTCTCATTCCATCGTGCTCGTAATTTAGACTTACTGTAATCGAAAGGAAAGAGAAAGAAAAAGAGAAAGAGAGAGAGAGACAGTTCCTTATCTTTTTTTATTTTCTCTCTCTCTCTCTCTCTCTCTCCTCCTTCTCCTTCCTCTCTCTGTCTCTCTGTCTGTCTATCTGTTTTTTTATTTCTGGTATTTCCAATCGACCGTTACATTGTAAGCGCGAACGGCTTAATTTGATGGCGCAAGAAGATATAAAGGGTTGTTGTACGTTTCGATAGCAACCAACTCGAGAGGAATTCTATACCTTACCTACCTTAGAAATTCCTCTTGTCTAGAAAGAGAGAAAGAGTAGACCGGTCGATTTGCCAATCCACGCGCGGACGACGCCAATTCACGTTTTACGCCGAGTGTGATTTTTCTTTCCATTTTTTCCCCCCCTTTTCTCTCTCTCTCTCTCTCTTTCTCTTTTTTTTTTTTTTGTTCACTTCTCTCAATTTTTTTTTCTTTTTTCCTCTTACAGTAGAACAGTGGAATGACAAAAATTTCGAAAGTATTTCAACGTTGGCGCGAATTTTGAATGCCTGTCGACCTAGTAAATCGTTCACCATCGTTTATCCCTTCGATTCTATTTATTTCTTTTCCGGGTTTTTCTTTCTTTCTTTCTTTCTTTCTTTTTTTTCTTAAAGAAATTCTCGCCGATATATCCGCCATTTTTATTTATTTCCGTCAACCATCTTTTCTCTTCTTCTTCTACTTCCTTTTCTTTTTCTTTTTCTTTCTCTTCTTCTTCTTCTTCTTCTTTATTCAATATATTCTACGTATTTACTTTTACTTTATCCCTCAGTAAATTCCGCGCGCAACTATCCAGGAATGCACTCACGTAAAAGTCGTTTCACTCTCTTTGAAAGTCCGCCATCTCATTAGCCGAGTCGAATCGGCAGTACTTTCAATCGATTTACCATGTTACCATATCATCGTCTCTTTATTTCTTCTTCTTCTTCTTCTTCTTTTTTCTTTTTATTTATTTATTTATTTATTTTTTTATTCTACTCGTCTATGGAATGTCTTCTTTTCTTTTTTTCCCTTTCCTTTTCCTTTTTATTCCTTTTCTTTTTTTGTTTTTTTTTTTTTCTTTTTTTCACACGTAAGAAATATTAAAGAATTCATCAAGTTTCAAGAAGACTTCTCGTTGGAATAGTATGTTAAATTGAAAAACAAAGGAGTCACCTTTCACAAAGTATTTGAACGTTTGAAACGAGCTTGATGCCTTCGGCACTTTCCGTCTTTATACGAAACGATACGACTCTCCTATTAGCGGTAGTAGAACCTTAGTAATCTCTCTCTCTCTCTCTCTCTCTCTCTCTCTCTCTCTCTCTCTCTCTCTCTCTCTCTCTCTCTCTCTCTCTCTCTCTCTCTCTCTCTCTCTCTCTCTCTCTCTCTCGTTCTTTCTACTTGTCCAACGCATTGCGTTGTCTCATTTTGAAAGTTACACTCGTATCTATAAGACACGTGTCTTTACGATCATTTACAATTCCACGTTCATTCTCCAAACATTTTTCTTTGCGAATTAGATAAAACAACAAAAATGGGAATATAACTATCTCCGGCGATCGATCGATCGATCGATCGATAAGTATAATTCAATAATCTTGCATCCGGCATTTTGCAATTACCTTCTTGGATTATCGACCAATCGATCTGCCATTTTGATTTTCATAAGCGATCGTAATTACGTTTCGTCACGAACTTTGATGATATATTGGAGAAGGAGAAAGAGAAAGAGAAAGAGAAAGACAGAGAAATAGAAAGAAAAAATCATAATAATGGTAATTATATAAATGGATTAAAAAAAAAAAAGAAGAAGAAGAAAATGAAAAAGAAAAGGGAACGAAAAAGAAAGTTAACAAATTAGTTGTGTCAGAGATTCGTTATTAATATACTTAGTAGACGTAATTAACGAAAAAAAATATATGTATATATATATATTAATATATTATTAATGAACACGAATAACCATCGCCATAAAATAAAAAACAAACTTACCGCGTTTCCCTCGTTTTATGTTTACGTATGTACATATCTCTATGTAATACGCGAGTGTATCTGTGTATGCTTTCTGGATGGTCGTTTGTCAAGTTCAGTCGTGTAACTCGGACGGAAGTCTGATAATCGCACGTGCGTCAACGACATGCCACGAGAGAGAAAGAGAGAGAGAGAGAGAGAGAGAGAGAGAGAGAGAGAGAGAGAGAGAGAGAGAGAGAGAGAGAGAGAATACATTGCATTTTCGTCCTCGTCTCGTCCTTGTCTCTCTCTTTCTCTTTCTCTCTCTCTTTCTCTTTCTCTTTCTCTCTTTCTCTCTCTCTCTCTCTGTATATGGTCGACTTAAGTGCCACGAGCACGGCACAAGAAGTTACATAAGCTTGAGTTCCGAATCGTAAATGATCGTATTCGACTTTCTGTATATCTTTTTTGTATATATATATTCTGTAATAATATATATATATATATATTATATACATATAGATATACGTATATATGTCGTAGTATATTTTGTCCGTTGACCACGGGCTTCGCTTTAAATCGATAATCGAATATGCACGTGACAAGAGTTACACGTTTCATCAATTTTTTTTTGTGATTATTATTATTATTATTATTATTAGTATTTTTTTTTTTTTTTATTATTGGAATAAAAATTAAATCGCGATAAGGGTGAAACGGTGAAAGAAAAAAAGAAAAGAAAAGAACAGGAGATTTCGATCGTACAAACAATCGTCAGAAATAGATCTATAGATCTTTCCCTTCTATGCAAGTTTCTAACTAGGTATTTCTTTCTTTTGAGTCTTTCGAAAGGAAGAAACAATAATGGTGGATAATGATAAAGGGTCAGACATATTACATCTCGCAACGAGAACTCTCTCTTACTTAACTCGTTACGTTTCTTCTTTTACTTTTTCTTCTTCTTCTTCTTCTTCTTTTTCTTCTTCTACTTCTTCTTTTGCCTCTTCTTTTTTCTTCTTATTCTCCTTCTTGTTTTTATTGTTTTTAACGCGTTCCATCGCGATAAATCGAAATTATTTCGCGGAACGACGAGTGTTAAAGAAAGGGACGAAATGGTAAGTGAGTGAGAGAAAGAGATAGAAACATGTATGTAAGTCGTGGGAGTTTTCGTTGAGATTCATCGAGAGAGATAAGTTTGCGTATTTCGCGATTACACTGTCGGGAAGATTTTCGTATGGATTAGAAGAGGATTAGTTGGATTAGGTGGATAGAATCTGAGGAAAAAAAAAAGAATAAGAAAAGAGAAAAGAAAAGAAACGAAACGAAACAAAACAAATGTCCTTTCCCGATTACATATCGACTTGTGTCAAGATTTTTTATATTTTCTTTTTTTTTTTTTTTTGTATATGTTTTTGCATTTATTATTATTATTTTTTTTTTTACAAGATAAATTTCTAATTTCTGAATACCGTGGAAATATGTTCGAACAGTAGATTTCTTTTCTTTCTTTTTTTTTTTTTTTTTTTGTATAATGTAGAGATTCTCTCTTATTTAATCCGATTTGATTTAATTTTTGTTCTCTTTTTACAAGATAAATTTCTAATTTCTGAACACCGTGGAAATATGTTCAACCAGTAGATTCGTTCTCTTTTTTTTTTTTTTTGTTTTTATATATATCTAATGTAAAGATCCTTTTATTTAATTCGATTTGATATAATATTTTACTCTTTTCTTTTCTTTCTACAAGATAAATTTCTAATTTCTATGTTCGCGAAATAAATTCCAAGTGGTGTATAGGTGTTCTTGTCTCACGGTCGAAAGAGAAATAGGAGAAGGAGAAGAAGAGTTTGTACGTGTGACTATGCACTAAGAATTCTCACGAACCTTCATTATTTCTCGGCAAATCGATAAAATGCGCGTATGTAAGATCGCGCGGGAATCGACATGGCTTCTTTATACTACTCGTAAATTATACTTCGATTTTTCTTCTCTCTCTCTTTCTCTATTTATCTATCTATCTATCTATCTATCTATCTTTCCTTCTTTTCCATTCATAATTTTATTTTATTTTTCCTTTTGTTTCCTTCATTCTTTTCTTTTTTCTTTTTTCTTCTTTCTTTCATTTTTTTTTCGCGAACGTGTGTATACAATAATCGAAAAATCTATAAATTCCGTTCGTCCCTATCGTTTCCCCTTGTTATTTTCTTACTCATTGTTTTTTCCCTCCTATTGGTAGTGTGAGTATCGCTTATCGACCTCTTAGAGTCCATTACTATTATCGTAGAATAATGAGAGTTACGAAACGACGAATAGGGAAATACTGGCTGAAGAAAAATCAATTACCTGCTTAAAACGAAAAAAAAAGAAACAGGAAAGTGGGGGAAAAGAAGGAGAAAAAGATTAACGGTAAGTACGTACGCGCGAATGAACGAACGTCACAATTTTTCTTTCTACAAAAATGATTTCGTCGTCATGCAATTTTTTTTATAATTGTAATAATATTAAACAACAACGATATTAAAATAAAGAGAGAGAGGGAGAGAGAAAGAAAGAGTGACAGAGTGACAGAATTACATAAAAAAAAAAAAAGAAACGATTTTTCTTCGTGAGAAATTTTTTTCTCTCTCTTTTCCTTTTTCATTATTTTGCTTGTTTAACCAAATAACGTGTAGCAAGAGAAAGAGAGAGAGAGAGATAGAGATAGGATTGAGAACCTTTGAGCTTTGTTTTGCTTGATATCAAAGACACTGTGTATAACCTTTCTATGGTATCATCGCATCGGGTCGCGTTCGTAACATTGTAATTAACGAACATTTATGCTTTCGACTCGGTTCACCGGAAAATATATCGCTATAGTAATTTATTATTACTGGTTAGTTGGCTGCCGGATCGGATCAGTGTCGTTAAAGCGGAACTTTCTTGTCGTCTCTTCATGAAAATAACACCGCAACGTCGTTGTCGTTGTCGTTGTCGTTGCGTTGTCCTTGTCGTTGTTATTGTCATCGTCATCGTTGTCATTGTCGTCGCTGTAGTTCATCCTCTTCTCGCGCAAACAGATTACGAGCTCTATCGTGCTTAAAAACTTGAATAGCTGCTTAAAAACTTGCATACAGCTGCTTGAAAAAGTTTTCTTTTTTTTTTTTTTTTTTTTAATGTTGTCTTTCTCCTTTTTTTATCTTTTAATTTTTATTTTTTATACGTACGTAATTCTTTTTCTCTCTCCTACTATCTCTTGTCACCATTAGCAGTAAATTTAGTTTGGAAATATTCCTGCGTCAATTCTTTTTTTATTTTTTATCTTCCTCTGTATATATATTTTTTTATTCTTTTATTCTTTTTTATTTTTTTATTTTTATTCTTTTTATTTTTTTTATTTTTTTTTTTTTTTTTT
>NC_057699.1:2312621-2314255 GCF_014466175.1 Vespula pensylvanica | reverse complement strand
TTTTTGTTTTATTTCATATTATTTAACTTTATTCTTATTTTCTGTTTTTTTTTTCTTTTTCTTTTTCTTTTTCTTTCTCTTCCTTTTTTTCCTACGTCGCGCGTTATACTTAGTATCCATCGGAGATATTACGTTTCTTATTATGCGTTTTGCGTACTTTTAAAAAATTTTTATATAGGGAAAAAAAAAAAAGAAAGAAAAATAATATTAATGAAATGTTTTTCAAAGATTGTATCAAGTGAAAGGACGGTAGTTAATATACGACACCATCTCCACGTACCTCCTCTGATATGCAACTCGTGCAATGTCAAGTTCTTCGATCACGTTACACTTCTGATGCAAGCGCATGCGCGTATCGCGAATATCTGTGCATCGTAATGTTAAATGAATTTTTGATTCTTCAATGAAAAAAGTTGAAGCAAGAAATAAAAAGAAATCAAAAATAAAAAAAAAAGAGAGAGAGAGAGGAAGAGAGAAAAGAAGAGATTTGTTCAGTCCCTACAGAATATTATTGGAATTGTATTTATCTTTAAATTTGAAATTTCCAAAAATAATTAGCCGAGATATTTTTTTACTTCTTCTTTTCTTTCTCTTTTTTCCTCCTTTTTTTTTATTACATTTTTTTTATTCTTCTTCCTCTTTTTTTTATTATTATTGATAATAATAATAATGATGATGATGATGATGATGATGATGATGATAATAAATTCATTTAACGATAGTCAACATATGTATTTATACGCATGACGAATTTTGATGCTCTTAAATTCTGCTAACAGCATCGTATCCTTCTATCATATTGTTAATATACTCGATAAAGATAATCTTGCATTCCAAGATTTCGAATGAGTTTATCATAAATGTCAAATATATTTTACGTAATATACGTCGATCGCATAATCGAGCTTTTGATATGACCACGACGAGAACAACTAAGTATGTCTATTATTAGATCGGCGGAAAGCCGATTTATACTTTTGATGGGTTAAGAACGATAATCCTTGTCGATTGAGAGATGATAGTTTTGAAGGGATTTGAGAGAGAGGGGGGATGAAAATAAAATAATTATACAAGTAAATAAACTTCTGGTAAATATAAGATAATTTTATTGTGATATTTTATTAACGATTAATTTATGTTACTTTTATATATATATATATATATATATATATATATATATATAAAGTATTTTAATAAAACCGATAGACCGATTTACTGTAGTAAAGCCGATTAATATATATATATATATATAGGTTACATAATATTGTAAACTCTGAAAATCGAAGACTTAGGGCATAGCTGACAATAGGAGAAAAGCTTAAAGTATAACTAGTTCTATGCGATATCGTTTCTCACATACTTTTTAAAGGTTTCGTCTGCATCGGTTAAAAATTTGCTTCGTTTGTGCTATTTCATAATACTGATATTGACTCGAAAATTAAGTGGATAGATTCGCGTTGATTATTTTATCAGACTAGATTGTTTTGTTTGTCTTTGATATTTTATATATATATATATATATATATATATAAATATATATAAATCAATATATAATTTCATATAATCAAATAAATCTGATAAATATATATATGAGATTCTTACAAATTAATCTCTGCACTTGTTTGTCTTGAATT
>NC_057699.1:2305121-2307621 GCF_014466175.1 Vespula pensylvanica | reverse complement strand
GAATCGGTAACTCTGCTTTCTCTTTTATTTTCAACGTTAAAATTTATTTGACAGGTAATCAATCGATTTCGCAGAAGTTATATCGTTCCGGATAAACTATACATGCAGTTATTAATAGATTCTCGTAAAAATGTTCGTTTGCTAGGAATCACCTTATCTCGAAATCCGCGATAGCAAAAATATATAGGCGATAAGAAAGTATGTTTTCTTTAAAAAAACAAAGAGAAAAGAAAATAGGAAAAGGAAAAAAAGAGAAAAGAAAAGAAAGAAAAAAAAAAAAAAGAAAATATAAGGAAAGGAAGAACGAACAAACAACTGTTTATATAATTGATAATTTTTTTTCTTCTTCTTTACGTATAATATAAAAAATAAAAAAAAAATAAATCTTATCTCAGTTACATGAGAATTATTGTACGTGTATATGTATGCGTGTATATGTTCATGATTTTTATATATATATATATATTTTTTTTTTGCTATGATATATATATATATATCATAACAATCGCAAGAAAATTACAATTTCAATAACAATATTTCTTATTGTTAAATCATTTCGATTTTTACATGATCAAGGAAAAAATTTTGTTAAACGATCTACCAACGACAAAATTTACACTCTTGCAAGTCGTGACGTTAGTTCGACGATTACTATGCCGAAGTCGATAACGTTCATCGTGCAGTCTTTTCCTCTTCCCTTGTATCCACAAAATGTGGAGGAGGGGATAAGAGAGAAAGAGAAAGAGAGAGAGAGAGAGTCTATCGAGTGACGCTTGCGCGTATCAAAAATATATATCCCTATCTTCTATCTCTATCTTTGTTCTTTCTTCCTTTTTTTCTTATTTTTTCTTTTTTTTATTTTTACTTATTCTCTCTCTCTCTTTTTTTTTTTTTTTTTTTTTTTTTAATATTTTTTTCTTTCTCTTTTTCTCTCTCTTTTTGTTTTATGATAAATCGCCCTCACGCTGCTAAAGTTAAAAGCAAACTCGCGTTAGGTACTTAAACTCTCATATATTAAGAATTATGGCTATATAACCCACATAATCGTTCCTGTCAATGTTACTTGTACATTTATAGAATAAGAAATTTTTGTTAAACGTATTCATTGATTCGTATGTTTGCGTGTCTATATACATACATACATACACACACACACATACGAATAATATATACATATATATGTATATATATTATTACCATATTGTTCACGTTGGTACTCGTACATTGTTAAAACAAAAAAAATAAGTAAGCGATAGCAATTGCGAATGTGTTTACGATAAGAAACAGAGGAATAATAGTAGTAGTAGTAGTAGATAGGAGATGTGGGTGTATTTCACTACCGCGTTTGTTCATTCAGAGACGCCTCCGCTTCATCTTTGTGACGTCATAGAAAGTACTGGAGCGTTAAAGAGAGAATGAGAGAGAGAAAAAGACACACACAGACAGACAGACAGACAGACAGACAGAAAGAGAGAGAGAAAGAGAGAAAGGAAGGAAGAAAAAGAAAAGAGGGAAGTTAGGGTTGGTTGAATCGAGCAAATAGGTGGGCGGATATACGCGTAAAGGGACAAGCTTGAGAAACTCAAGAAACTGAATTACTACGGCAACGTACACTATCAACGAAATTTGATCTAATTTTTCCTTAATATACACACACACACACACAATCTACCGAATCAGTAATTCAAAATTCTAAAGCAAAAAAAAAAAAACATAGTATAATATAGATTTAATTAGATATCGGATGACAAGTTGTTGGTAATAGATTTCATTTTCATCGTGTACATACGATTATTCGTTAGGACATTATATGCAATGATGAGGATATATTATAGGGACAATGGTGTGTACGATTGTTATATAGGTAGAGAAGAGTAGATAGACTCTAGAGTTAGTTCTTTGTCAATCGTATAGGGGGGCTTTGTGCTGTCCTACAATAAGTTCGGTGCTACGTTGTTGCTGACGTAGATCTCTGATGGGATCCACCTCCACCACCACCATCACCACCACCACTATACTACACTACCACTACCATCACCACTACCACCACCACCACCACCACCACCACCACTTCTTCCTCTTCCTTCTCTTCACCCTCTTCACCCTCTTCACCGTCACCGCCACTGTCACTGCTGCCACCAGAAAAGCTATAGGTGCCTTTCACTTCGTTCGACTCAGTTCGCTGCTGACTCTCGTCGAAGGCGGATATCATTTTTCAGTTTGCTCCTCGCGATCTCTAACGACAGTGGTACGCACGTACGTACTTATCTATACGTCAAAGTGAGCCCACCCCTCCTCCCTACCTACTTACTCTTCCCTCCCCTACTTTCCTTCCGTCTCGAAAGGGGTGAACGAGGAAATTACTTAAACAATCTTTTCGGTGTTTTTATTCGATTTTCTTTTTGTTTGTTTGTTTGTTTGTTTGTTTGTTTGTTTGTTTGTTCTTTTTTCTTTTCGTTTTTTTAACTAATTCGTTCGTTTTGTTTATTCTTTTTTTTTT
>NC_057699.1:2300279-2305030 GCF_014466175.1 Vespula pensylvanica | reverse complement strand
ATATATATATATATATATATATATATATATATATATATATCTTCTTTGAAAGTTTGAATGAAACTTTGAATTTACGAACATTGTGTTAGACATTAATATGAAATCAGTAACGTAATTAATTCTGTTAACAAGTTCACGACGTAATGAACGTTTTATGAACGTCATGAATATCAATAATGTCATTTTTAATAGATACTTTATCGTTTAATTCTTTATTTCATCTCGAACCGATTGAAAAAGTTTATCGATCCTTAAGAATGATTTCCTAGTAAATGGTACGCGTTGTTCTACGAAGTTATACAATCGTGGCACAAATTCACCTCTTTCTTTCTCTCTCTTTCTCTCTCTCTCTCTCTCTCTCTCTCTCTCTCTACTAGATTCTTCCTCCCACCAAAAGTCTACTGCTTATAAGAGATCATCATTTTACTACTATTCTCCTTGCATTCCAGACACGTCAAAAGTTCGTCTATACCAATCGATCGGATGTATTCGAAGTTGAAACTCGGACTAGTGAAAGTTCACGTTCTCGCGTTCGTTCGCTGACCCGACTTACTAGCTAACATCGGTCTAACTTGAAAAAAAGAAAAAAGAAAATAAAAAAGAAGAAAGAAAAGAAACATTTTTCGAACAACTTCCTCTCGGCGATTATTTTCAAGTTCATTTTTGTTTGTTTTTTATTAATTCTTTTTTTTTTTTTTTTTTTTTTTAATTTTATTTTTTTATTTTTTTATTATTTCATTTTATTTTTTCTCCCCCTCCTCTCTCTCGTATATTCTCCTATTCAATTATTGATTGTCCATGTCACTCGAATGAATCGATGCGTACGAGATACGCGTGAGTATTACGAACATATGTTACATATATACATGTAAATGTTATCTCAACGTGTACGAGGTTTCTTGTGAATGAAGATGCAACCGGATTGATAAAACTAAACGCGTATATCTATCGCCTTGAAAGATTACTGAGAATTATAAACATAAAACGTGGCGGCTATTAGCCTAGCAAGCAAGCGAGCGAGCGAGCGAGCGAGCGAGCGAGCGAGCTAGCTCGATTATGCTACTACTCGCTTATCGACTCGGATGAAAAGTTCATAAGGATAGGAGTAGGAGTCATAGCTGTGAGTTGGTAGGGCGAGAACATCATTCGTGTAGATATGTGTGTGTATGTGTGTGTCCGCGCGCGCACCCAAGCTTACCTTCGCTCGTTCGCTCGATCACACCACCACCATCACCACCACCATCATCAACTAACAGCAACAGCACCACCCGGACGTAACCTCATGGCATTTCTTGCATTTGCGATTACGTTCCTTCTTCTTCTACTTCTTCTACTTCTTCTTCTTCTTCTTCTTCTTCTTCTTCTTTTTCGTGTTCTTTTTAAGAGGAAGGTCGCGAGACTGCCGTTATCGTAACTATGTGATGATTTATCGATCGTATCTCAAAACAATTCCCAGTCCGAATTTCAAGAACGCTAAACTATCTCATTGTAATATTTGAATATTTCCAGATCTTATCTGATTTAATTCAATTTTTCTTCTTTTTTCATCGTTGCATTTACATAACTATTGATTAGAGATACGCGAGAGACCGAAATAAATACTGAGTAAGAGTTTATTATTACCATGTATCTTTTTGATGTTACAGTGTGGCTCCTTGGACATCGGCGAAGAACGCCAGCGTCGGGTCGCTATGATGGAGTCCCTCTGTCAGGTGAACAACAAGACCAACAACGGCAATGATTCTAACAAGGAGAACAACAACAATAATGTTAACCATCATCAAAACAACAACAACAACAACAACAACAATACGATAACAAACAACAACAATAAGAACAGCGGCAACAACAACAGCAATTCAGATTGTCCGGATCCTCAGCAAAGGCTGGCAGTGTTGAGCTTCGAACAGGTGCGTCGATTGAACGACGTGATGGACGAAGTTGTCAGCATTCACGGTAGGGGAAATTTTCCTACGTTGGAAGTTAGACTGAGAGATCTCGTGACGGTGGTTCGTAGCAAGCTCGAAGGTGACCCGAGCAATGGCGGTGCCGGTATGAGGGTAAGGGACATCAGGCTGAACGGTGGTGCGGCGTCTCACGTATTGGCGACCGAATCACAGCCTTACAACGATCTCGACCTTATATTCGCCGTGGAATTGTCGAGCGGCCGAAATTACGACAAGGTTAAGGCCGCCGTTTTGGGCTCTCTGTTCGATCTTTTACCCGAGGGCGTTAGCCGCAAACGCATAACGACGTGCAGCTTGAAGGAGGCATACGTCAGTAAGATGGTCAAAGTGAACAACGACGGTGACCGATGGTCCCTGATATCCCTCGGGAATTCGCGTGGTCACAGGAACGTCGAGCTAAAGTTCGTCGACTCTATGAGACGGCAATTCGAGTTCTCCGTCGATAGTTTTCAAATAGTTCTTGATTCGCTTTTATTATTTTACGAGTGCAGCAAGCTACCGATAGGGGAGAACTTTTATCCAACGGTCGTGGGCGAATCGGTATATGGTGATTTCCAGGAGGCACTTTACCATCTTCACAAGAAGTTGATATCGACGAGGCATCCGGAGGAGATACGGGGCGGTGGTCTGTTGAAATATTGCAATCTCTTGGTCAAGATGTACAAGCCTTCTCAACCGGACTACATAAAGACGCTAGAGCGATACATGTGCTCGAGATTCTTCATCGATTTCCCCGATATAAGTCAACAACGGGCGAAACTCGAGAATTATTTGTGGAATCATTTCGTTGGGCCCGAAGAGGAGGCCCTAAAGTACCAGTACCTGATGCTATTGCACAGCGTCGTCGAGGAGTCGACGGTTTGCCTGATGGGTCACGAACGGCGACAGACTCTTGCATTGATCGAAAGTCTCGCATGCCAGGTACTTTATCAGGAACAACAGCAACGGCTGACGAATCATCAGCAAGCACCACCGGGACCACCAGCGACCTACGTATACGCTAACGGCTATTATTACGCACCCGTCATACCTGCCGCGTGTTACACGTGCACCTGCAACTCTTGGATGGCGTGCTCGTCGTGATGCGACCCCGCCGTCGTTTTAACCATCGCCGTCGCCATTTTTTTCTTATACCATACCAACCCCGTCCTCGTTATCATCATACACGAGTGCTTGATCACTCGTAAATGGACTTCTTCATTGTGTTACCGTGGCTCGTGTGGAAAACGATGGGACGAAGTGAACGAAAGATCGACGATATTCGATCGACCGCAACAACAGCAACAACAACTACTACTACTACTACTAGTACTACTACTATTACTATTACTACTACTACTACTATTACTACTATTACTACTACTATTATTACTATTACTATTACTACTACTATTACTATTGCTACTACTACTACACGTCGGGGTTGGTAAATCCTCGACGGCGGCGACAGCACCAACAACAACAACAACAACAGCAGCAGCAGTAACAGCAACGGCGACAGTAGTAGCGGCTATGGCGACGACGCGACGATGACGTCAGTGTTCGAGGGGTGGACGTAGACGATAAGGAAAGGCCAGTACCAGTTCTTGTTTGGTGGACCGCTTTGGAGGCGATTCGCCAAATAAAATAAAAGAAAAAAAAAAAGAAAGAAAGATGAGCAGACACTTTTGAAAGTCACCAGCCTTTCCGAACCGTCATTTGTCCCTTCTTCTTCTTCTTCTTTTCGTCCCTTCTCTTCTCCCTCTCTTCTTTCCTCTTCTTCATTGATATACCCTCGCGATTGACGTCATCGTCTGGTTGCTTTGCCAACGAACAAAGAAAGAGGGAGAGTGATAGAGAGTGAGTGGGAGAGAGAGAGAGAGAGAGAGATGAAATGAAATGAGATGAGATGAGATGAGATGTGAAACCAAGAGAGAAATCTTCGTGAAACAAAGTATAATTTTTGGTTGCTTGCTTGTTTGTTTGGTTCGTTGGTTGGTTGGTTTGTTGGTTGGTCGGTCGGTCGGTCGGTTGGTTGGTTGGTTGGTTAGTTAGTTGGTTGTTGTTGTGTGCCTACCAGAAATATATATAAAAAGAAAAATCGAAAATAGAGACCGTTAACGAAAATTAAAGAAGCTGTAATTGTCTTTTCGCGAAGAGAAAAAAGAAATTAATAAAGAAAAAGTATAAGGGAGGAATCATGAATTAATGATGATAATAATAATAATAATAATAATAATAATAATAATAATAATAATAATAATAATAATAATAATAATAATATTAATAATAATAATATTAATGATAATGATAACGATGATAATAATAATAATATTAATAATAATAATAATGATGATGATGATGATGATGATGATGATAATAATAATAATAATAATAGGTACTCCCTCTCTCTCTCTCCAGTGTATGGCGATATGAAAAATAAAGTTAGATAAAACTGATCGTAAAATAATTGATTCTATGTGTATATTATTGTTATAGATAAGGAAAAAAAAAGAAAAAAAAAAGGAAAAAAAATATATGAAAGGGTTGATGATAATGGGGGGAAAGGGGGGGGGAGAGAAGAACAGTAGTACACATCGATGCTCGCTCTTAGCGATTTTTTTTTAGCGTTTGAAGATAGGATTTTGAAAGAGAACAAAAAAGGGACAAAGAAAGAGAGAGAGAGTGTGTGTGTGTGTGTGTGTATGCGTATTAGTGTGTTTGTGCGCGTATTCGTGTATACGTGTGTGTAGGAGAAAAATCGAGAGCGTATCGTCATTTCGAAGTCATTCCGAATGTTCACGG
>NC_057699.1:2296518-2300179 GCF_014466175.1 Vespula pensylvanica | reverse complement strand
GATAAGAGGAAGAGAGTTTAAAATGGGAGTTGCATTAATCTATTAAAAAAAAAATCTCTGTATAAATATTATATTTAAATACATCTGTATATGTATATAGATTTATATGTATATTTATACGTATATATCTATATATATATATTTATCTATAAAAGTGTATATATATGTGTGTATGTATATATTACATCTATATACATACACGCATGCATACACACACGCACACACATACACACACATTCATAACCTGTATAAATCTCTCTCTCTCTCTCTCTCTATATATATATATATTAATATGTGGCTGTGAACACATTTCATTTATTTAGACAATTTACTACCTAAAGAAACGCGATAAAAAAAAGGAGAAGATGGTTTCCCATTCGAGAGAAAGAGAGATAGATACTTGATATATTATTCGATCAGTGGACAAGAACGATGAGAAAGAAAAGAAAAAAGAAGGATATAGGAGATGTAAGGATGAAAATCGAATGGAAAAATAAACTCTTCTTTATTTTTCTACGTTACTTTTGTGATATAGAACTTCTAACGATGAAAAGAATAAAATAAACTTCGATAAAATAAACTAGAAGCAAAGGAAAAAAGGAAAAGAAAGGAGAAAAGAGGAAAAGAGAAGAACCTTCAAAGATTAGATTTAAAAAAAGAAAATCTCTGAAGAGAAAATAAAAAAGGAAGAAAGATAGTGGAAAAGTAAAAGTCACTTAATTTTCGTATTTAAATCAGATTAAACAATAAAAATAACGATAATTAGATAGAAAATAATTATTATAAAGAATAACTAAATAAAGGAAAATAAATAAAAATGAAAAAAGGAGATGAAACCCTTTCTCTCTCTCTCTCTCTCTCTCTCTCTCTCTCTCTTTGTTTCTTTTTTCTTTATTTTTTCATAGTCCAAAAACAAGGATAAATGATGATGATGATAGCTTGCATAAGTTTCTTTATTATAAAAAGATACACACATACACATGAGATCGTAATTATTTAATAGTGCGCTCGAGTACACAAGTTAAAAACATTAGTGACACAGAGAGACACCGATGTGTATACACTTAAACATAAATATATATATATATATATACATACATACATATAGATATATATTAAAACATACAGAGAAAAAAAAGGTGAATCACGTAATGTAAACGCGCGTGTGTCCGTGTGTCTATAAGCGAATTATACATACACGGAGACACCGAAAGAGTCATACGAGAGATATAGATACATACATACATACATACATACATACATACATATATACATATCCGGATCTTCGCGTCTTGCGTTCGCGCGCACGCATGTAGGTTCTCATTTATTCACTCGCAATACATACACACATACATATTCTCTCTCTCTTTCTCTCTCGTTCTCTCTTCCTTCTCTTATGTGCGTACTCGTATATATATATATACATAAGTGCGTGTGTACATACATGCTTATGTTCTGTTTCTGCTATCTGTAGTCTCTCTCTCTCTCTTTCTCTATGCATATATGTATGTTATATATATATATATATATGATTGTGTGTATGTATGCGTGATATGTGATTGTGTGTATGTATATATGTATGATGTATGATGTATGATGTATGTATGCGTCCGTATCGACTGGTGACCCCGTTAGTTGGCAGCTAGCTAGCTAGCTAGCTAGCTAGATAGCTAGTTTGCTCGCTCGTTCGTTCGTTCGTTCGTTCGTTCGTTCGTTCGTTCGTTCGTTTGTTCGTTCTTTCTTTCTTTCTTTCTTTCTTTCGTTCGTTCGTTCGTTCGTTCGTCCGTTCGTTCGCTCAACTCTTCCTTTCGGTCTCTAAGCGAAAGTAAAGACCTCGCGTAAAAAAGGTTCACAAACAGGTTTTTCTGGTATTTGTTAATGCTTAAGAAGTTGCAAATAAATAAATAAACAAATAAATAAATAAATGAATGAATGGATGAGTGAATTAATGAATGAATGAATGAATGAATGAATGAATATATACATATATGCGTGTATATATATAGAAATGTGAATGTGTATGTATGTGAAATATAAATACCACATGTTCGTATATAACGCAAGAGATTTAAACGCGTATTCCTCACATATACATACATATGTATTAGAATTATTATGTGTGTATGTATATACGAAGAACGTGAAAGCCTTTATGACTTCTATTGTCATTTATTATAAATACAAATGAATCGTTAAATGAGGTAAAATTGTCGCGATAATCTCTCTTTCTCTCTTTTTAAGTATATCTATTTACATATATACGTATATATGTGTGTTAAAAAATAAATAAATAAATAAATAAATAGTAAAAAAATAATAAAAGAAGAAAGATAGAAAGGAAGAAAAACTCCAGAGATTTTCTTTTAGATGAAAAATAATTCATATTCAAATTTGATCTTTATTCGTGAAAAAGAAGCTGTGCCTAGAGGATAGAAGATGCTTTCAAAGAAACGCAGGAATAGAAAAAGGAAGGCGAATTTAATGATGGTCGGGCGCGATGATAAGAGGAAGATAAGGAGAAATGTTACGTGACGATTTTTATTTAATATTTTTTTACGGAAAGGATTCACTGTAGGAAAATAGAAAGTATATATATATATGTGTGTGTGTATGTGTGAAACGAAAAGGGAAAAAGAATATTTATGGAGCGTCACGAACCAAAGAGAAACACGCACGAACTTGACTTGTTTAACTTATCGCGTACGATATATATATATATATATATATATATATATATATATTATCTGTGGGCGCGCGCGCGTTTGTTGTATGTATGTGTGTGTACGTATTACGTGAAGTAGATTTATATACCGGATGTCCCACGATAAATGTGTCCACGGTGATATCAATTGTAATTATTATCGAATGTAGGTGCTAACGAAAAAAGAAAGAAAAGTACAAAAAAAAAAGAATAGAAAAAAAATACTAAAAATACAAAGAAATAAACGAAATGTAAAAGAAGAAAAAAGAGGGAGAAGAAGATATTCAAAAATACCAATTGGAAAAGAGGATCGATCGAAAAGGTAAAAAAAAAATTAGAGGTGGGGTAAAAGTTTGAGGAGGATCGTGCAAAAGAAATGAAAACAAAAAAAAAAGAAGAGAGACTGAGAGATCACGTGATATAATTATTTTTTTACTCGCATATTAATATTATGTAAGTTAAATATTTCTGCGATTCGTCGTGTAATAATTTTTTTTTTTTTTTTTAATTTGGTCAAGGACGAGAGCCCGATTTAAAGAGAGAGAAAGAGAGAGAAAAATCATTCGTTGGTTCGATCATATTTCGGTTTCTTTTTTTATTATATTATTATTATTATTATTATTATTATTATTATTATTATTATTATTATTATTATTATTTTTCATTATCTATTTTTCTTCTATATTTTTTGGCACTATTAATCGCGCGCGCGCCCGGCCGCCCACGTGCTTTGTTAATCGATTTTTCGCTTCCTGCGCTTGTATAAAATAAACTCATTGAAAGTAAGTACATAATCGTAATAACGAGAGACTGGCTGATTCGATGAGGTTGAAAATGGAAAGACAATCGTTTGCGTTTAATGCATACTTAATAAATACACGCGCGATTTGAATATGTCTTGTGTTGTGTTTAAATAGAAAGATATGTGATATATATGTATGTATGTATGTATGTATG
This sequence comes from Vespula pensylvanica, assembly GCF_014466175.1. Classification (NCBI taxonomy): domain Eukaryota; kingdom Metazoa; phylum Arthropoda; class Insecta; order Hymenoptera; family Vespidae; genus Vespula; species Vespula pensylvanica. Next base: position 2,296,521 of record NC_057699.1, on the reverse strand, counting down.
TAT
>NC_057699.1:2292242-2296418 GCF_014466175.1 Vespula pensylvanica | reverse complement strand
TTTTAGATTAGCTCATATAATTGCCCGTTTTCTTTTTCTTTTTTTTCTAATTTTTTTTTTTTTTTTTTCTTTAAGAATAAAGTCTATCATGTCAAAATTGTCAAGATTTTAATAATTTCATATAAAAAGTTTACGCTATATACATGCATACATACATACATATATATATATATATTTTTTTAATTAATCAATTAATTTGTATCTTTGGACCAGAGAGTGAATGAAAAAGAAAGATAGAGAAAAAGAGAAAAAGAAAGAGAAAGAGAGGGAGAAAGAGAAAAAACAGAAGTGTCGATTCATAATGAAAAAGAAGTTAATTAATTTTATTAATTTCGTCCATCGTTGTTGTTCATTTATTACATGATATGTACGTAATATATATAAAAAAAATTATGTTCGTAAAAAAGTGTTAGGATTCTTTCTCTCTCTCTCTCTCTCTCTCTCTCTCTCTCCCTCCCTCTCTCTCTTTATTTCTCTTTTTCCATCTGTCTTTAATTATTTTCAAAAAAGTTTAAATAAAAGTGACAGAAGTATTTGAAGTGAGCAGAACGACAAAAAGTGGATTTATACGAGCGTGTTTAACGAGTTTAAGGCCTCGGGTGTTGCGAGCATCGTGCCGTTGCATAATTCATAAGGTCAAACGCGTCCGTCGGGCGTCATCGAGCTTCTGTTCCATGTCACCGATCTCCTCTCACACGATTTCACAAACTATTGAGAGAGATAGATGATAGACTCAGATATATATATGTATTATTAATAATGTCTAGCTAATAATATACATAATACAAGGGTCGATAGATCAGCTCGACGAATTTGAAAAGTTAAATATATAGAAAGTCAAAATGAGTAATTTCATTGCAGAAGCAAAAAATAAGGAGAAAGAAAGAGAGAAAGAAAACCGAAACATTTTTCCTTTCTATTTTTTTTTTTTTTTTTTTTTTTTTTTTTTTTTTTTTTTTTTTTTTTTGTAGATTACATCGTTTTTGTTCTGCTCATTAATGATAAAAAGAAAAAAGAAAAAAAGAAACAGAGAGGAAAAAGATCGGTCTTTTCCTATTTCAATTTGCAATTTAATTCGTCTTTATTTTTCTTCATTTTTTTCGTAGATCGTTTTTATTAATCATTATCGTATTTCGTATAGAATACTTGCCGAAAGAAAAATTGAGAGAGTATTAGTGAGTGAGTGAGTGAGAGAGAGAGAGAGAGAGAGAGAGAAAAAAAAAGAGAAAGAATTATACGCGTATGTTACGAGAAAGATATTTCATGTTTTTCTATGTATCTTGCATTTTGTGTGTCATATAATATATTAAATTATAAAGAGAAAAGAAGAAAAGATGGGTGGGTGGGGATGAAGAAAAATCGACAGGAATTAAGAAAAGAAAGAAAAAGGAAAAGAAAAAAAAAAAAAAGAAAAAGAAAAAGAAGAAAAATTAAGAGAAAATGGCATGAGTACGTTACGGTCTATCGTTATATTTTATTCTCAGAAAAATCAAGCGCGTTACATCACACGGTACTTTAACGTAATGACAGTGATAATTAAGTCGTAAGCATGACGTTTAATCTTTTTTCAATAGAGAGTGAGAGAGAGAGAGAGAGAGAGAGAACGAAACCGAACGAACGAAATATGGCGTGATAAATGTAAATACATACACAAAATAGCTTTACGTACACGCATATATTAGTGTGATATCTAGGTATATATACACAGTGATTTGTTATTAAAAGAAAAAGGGTTGGTAAGAGAAAAAAGAAAAGAAAGATAGTGATCAATGGAGATCAAAAAAGAAGTATGAATGAGAAGGAAAATGATAAAGAAAGATCGAAGAAACGATTATACGAGCGATATCGTTTTATGCGAAACTAACTCCTCTATTATTAATTCGGAACGAACTGAAACAAAAAAAAATATATATATATATATATGTATATGAATATGTAAAACGGCACGAATAATTCGATAATATGCATATATAAATTAAGTATTAATAATATACATACATACGTGTACACAACAACACATCCGTCTACATCTCGGAACATTTCGATAAGATAAATTCGAGATCGATGATCGATCGCTCTCGTATCTTTCTCACATTATCGACATCACTTATTCTATCGCTATTACTATTACTATTACTATTACTATTACTATTACTATTACTATTACTACTACTACTACTATTATTATTATTACTATTACTACCGTCTATGTCATGTAATTGTAGATGAGTAAGATTATTTAGTCGTTAAGACTTTAAACTCGTTCTTGCTCAAACTTGGTCTTGTTAATAAGCGATAAAAAAAAAAAAAAAAAAAGAAGAAAAAAAGAATCGCCTTATTAAAAAATGGCGAATATTCTCCCACGAGTTCTCCCTAAAATAATAAGAAAACAACAAAATTCATATACCGAACATTGAGACGTTATGCGTGTCTACTAATCCTCTCATACCGACCAATAATTAAAAAAGGATGTAAGGAAGAAAGGAAAGACGGAAGGAAGAAGAAGAGGAGGAGGAAGAGGAAGAAAAAAAGAAGTGATTAAAAAAATAAGAAAAAGGGGGTGAGAGTAGGGAGTTAAAAATTTCGTGCCAAAATACATCGAGAGAAAAGTCTCGCTATATTCTTACTACGTGAAAATAATAAAATAATTCTAATACACATGCATTACATACATTTAAATAATACATTCATATGCGTGAATAACGAGAGAGACTGGAATTAAAAAGAATATCGTTTGCTCAACAGTACCGTCCCCGAAACTTTCAAAATAAGAAAAGATGAAGAAAAATATTTATAAAAAAAATGAGAGAGAGAGAGAGAGAGAGAGAGAGAGAGAGAGAGAGAGAGAGAGAGAGAGTGAGAAAAAGTAAATGAATCCATGTTTCGTCGCATTGTTTCTTCTTTATTCACATTATACAGAATTTTCGAAGGTATGAGGGGCTTATTAAGTGTAATGAGAAAACATACATATACGTAAAAAATTATAGTATATACATATATCTGTATGTATATATGTGTATATATATATTTACATATATACATACATATATACCGTACGTGCGTGAAAGTAATTTTCACTTCGTCGTCGTCGTCGTCGTCGTTGTCGTCGTCGTCGTCGTCGTCGTCGTCGTCGTCGTCGTTGTCGTTGACGTCGTCGCCGTCTTCGCCGTCGTCGTTGTGGAATGCCTCGGTGATGCCAGATTTTTCTTATTGTTAGTGATTTATTTTATACGAGCGAAATCAAATAATTTTAATACACGTTGAGTTCTCTTCAGCTTTATCGAGATTGTTACGAAAAAAAAAGAAATAAAAATGTTTATAGAGAAAAGAGAGAGAGAGAGAGAGAGAGAGAGAGAGAATGAATGAGTGTGTGTGTGAGAGAAAGAGAGAGAGAGAGAGAGAGAGAAAAGACGATCTAAAAATGATGTTACACATACACGCAAACACACAAATTGTACACCCTCGCGCATAAATACGTACACACACACATTGGTATGTTTACAAAAGAATTCTTTCTTGGATGTTTATAGAATGCAAGTTTATGAACGATTGAAAAAAAGGACAGAGAGAAAAGAAAAGAAAAGAAAAAGAGAAAATAAATAAATGATTACAAGAGAAAAAATAAATAATATAAAAAAGAAAAACAAACAAATAAATAAATAACTACGCGGAGAACTAAAAAGAGAATAGAAAGCATTTTCGATCTGGCATCACAAACGAGGAAAATGAGGCGAAGCGAAAAGCAAAATAAATAAATAAATAATTATAAAAATAAATAAATAAATAAGTAATTAAAAAGAGCACAGGGTTGTACCGGAATAAATAATATACTATCGCGTTTTACTTGAAAACATGGCGACCATTTTCTGGCGTGGTGATATATGGATCTCGTGTTGAACGTCGAATTTCTATTCAAATAGGATATCATTAAAATCTTAATTAACAAATAAAGTTTAAACAATAACAACTATTGCTACAAAGTAAAAAGAGAAATTAATATTTTCTAACGCACACGTTCGCTAAGATCGCACGAACCCGCATAATCATGCACGGTAGAAAATGGTCGTCCATATTGTGGCACTAATTTTTCTTTCCTTATTGTGTATATTTCTTATTTTCTTTCATTATTTTATTTCATTATTTTTTCTTTTCTTTTCTTTTCTTTCTTTTTTTTTT